>NW_015388092.1:110107-111633 GCF_001527695.2 Protobothrops mucrosquamatus | reverse complement strand
AGGCTCAAGTAGTCTCTTCGGAAATCACTTGCTGGAGAACCCTCCTTCCAAAGGAGGCGTCCGCCGCAGCGAACCTGTCAATTTTGTAATGGCGGATGAATGGAGAGGGCGAGGACCATGTAGCGGCCCTACAAACCTCCTCAATTGATGCCTGAGTGGCCCATGCAGCCGTTGTTGCTGCACTCCGCGTAGAATGTGCAGTAACATGACTTGGAGTCGGCAGAGACGCAGCCCGGTATGCCTCTCCTATACATTTCCGGATCCACCTGCCAATGGTGCCGGCGGAGACCTTCTGGCCTAGGGTGCCAGGTCGGAAGGACACCCATAGGGCTTCGGATTTACGGAACGGCTCCGTGCACTTGATATAACGCCGTAAAGCCCTGCGAACGTCCAGTGTATGCCACTGCCGCTCCAAGTCATGTGACGGATTCGGGCTAAAATTTGGCAGAATCACCTCCTGCGATCTGTGAAAGAGAGTATTAACTTTCGGGATGAAAGATGGATCGAGTCGTAAAACAACCCTGTCTTTGTGAAAGATACATAAGTCCGGCCTGACCGACATTGCGGCCAGCTCCGATATACGCCTGGCCGAAGTGATGGCCACCAAAAATGCCACCTTGAGTGACAAGTGTTCTAAGGAAACGGTTGCCAGTGGTTCAAAGGGACACTGCATGAGAGCGCGAAGGACTCGCGGTAGCTCCCAGGATGGATACCTGTGAACCACAGGAGGACTGGTGTTACAAGCTCCCTTAATAAAGGCTCGGATTCTTGGATGGTGAGCCAGGGGAATAGAATCTGCGCAAGAGATAATAGTGGACAAGGCCGCCACCTGTCTTCGAATAGTTGCAGGTGCGAGGCCTTTATCCAGTCCATCCAGGAGGTAATCCACTATTTGGGGAATTGTCAGTGCCTTAATGTCAATTTTTTTCTGACGACACCAGAGGCAAAAATTCTTCCAAGTGGCGTCGTAGATGCGGTTGGTCGACGGGCGGCGAGCCGCCTGGATAATGGTAATCGCTCGTGAGGAAAAGGATTCACCTGACATTATTTGACGTTCAAGCGCCAGACGGCTAGTTGTAGCCATTGCGGGTCTGGATGGCTGATGCTTCCCTGATGTAGCGATACTACGTGATGAGGAATCTTCCACGGGGGCGATTGAGCCAGATTCACCAAGTCGGCAAACCACGGTCTCTGTGGCCAATACGGAGCCACGAAGATCACATCCGCCCGCTCGTGTATGAGTTTGCGGATTGCTGCTGGAATAAGAGGCAGTGGGGGAAAGGCGTAAAGAAGGCCCCGTGGCCATGGAACTTGTAGAGCATCCATCCCTTCTGCCCTGGGGTGGAAGTAGCGGGAGTAAAATCTGGGAAGCTGGGCATTGTCCTGCGAGGCGAATAGATCGAGGATTGGTTGGCCGAACCTGTGGGTGATGGAGGAGAACAGATTCGGGTGCAGCCCCCACTCCGAAGGGTCCACCGTGGCACGACTCAGAAAGTCCGCCTGACGGTTGTTGACCCCCGATATGT
>NW_015388092.1:93360-106906 GCF_001527695.2 Protobothrops mucrosquamatus | reverse complement strand
GGGCTTCTTACTTATGTGCTTGGTCTTGGCCTTGCACTTGCCTGCCGCCTTCTGGGTAGAAGGTGGATTGCAGCCGTAACCGGGAGGCGGAGGAGTCGTGCCTGGGGACTGAGGCAGCGAGGGTCGCTCCATCCCGTTTGAGCTATCTCAGAATCAAAGCCGAGATAAAAGCTCTGGCAGGCAAGTCGTTGGCGGAAGCAGTATCGGAGCAAGTGCGTGGACTGCCCCCCTGGTCACCCGACCAATGATTCTCTCTGGACTATGGTCACGGTAGTTGAGGCGGAGCCGAAGGCATGTTTGGAACCACTAGTTGGGCTCCTCCTGGAGGCCTTAGGTGACCAGGCGATGTGCACCAGAAAGGAAAAATGGAGCCACAGTACCAGGACGCCCCAGATGCCCGAGGCCTGGAATAATTTAAAAGCGCGATGGCGGCTACCGGGGTGAAGTGAACAGTGAACACCCACCAGGTTGAATCCTACCCAGAGCCCGTAATGCAATTTGCCTCGGAGGATTTTGCTGGCAGGCCCGCTAGGCCTGAAAATACTTCTGACTAGCCTAAAATGGCCGCCCTCTGTTGAGCAAGTGAGGGAGTGTATTCCCCCCAACGCTGTTGAACAGATCTTCTATGCAGCCTTGTTCCAAGGCACCCCAAAAGGACAGATCACGACCCAGTAGGTTAATGAGGTGCCCAGGGAAAACGAAACAGCACTAGCAGTCAATGAGCTAAGATAGAAAGGCTGAGGCAAGAAGAATTGGTCGCCAAATTGCATCCAAAATGGCGGCCGCAACTTTGGGGAGGCTCCAAACGGGCCTCCAAGATCCCCAACCACTTGTTGTAGGTCCAGGGGGTGATGTAGGGCTCGGGAAATTCTGCTCCGGGCTGTATCCGCAGGACTGAATATTTTTGTAAAGTAAATGCAACGGGCGAAAATGCGGCCAAAATGGCGGCCGCAACTTCGTGGGGGTTCGAAATAGAGCTCCGACACCCCCAACGAACTGTCAGAAGTCCTTGGAACTGAGTAAGTCCCAGAGGAGTCTCTAAAAGAATGCTAGCTGGAAGAAGGAAGTTAGGGTTTTTATTTGTTGAATTTTTAAAAACGCCAAAAATGCGGCCAAAATGGCGGCCGCAACTTCTGGGAGGCTGAAAAAGGCCTCCGATAACCCTGACGATCTACCAGAGACCCTGTGGGGCAAAAGAAGTCCCAAAAGGAAACTCTAATAGAACGCTAGCTGCAAGGAGGAAGTGAGGAATTTAGTTAGAAAAACTTTCAAAAACGCCGAAAATGCGGCCAAAATGGCAGCCGCGAGTTTTCGAGCGGCTGAAGGAGCCTCGACAGGCCTGAAAGGGGCCTGAGAGGAGTCTGGTCTTGCCTTTTTCCCCAAAGATCCCTGAGGGGAAAAACTGGGCAGGTGGAGGACAAGATCAGCAAGTGGTCTCTGCTGATCTTCAACCTCCCCCCCCACGTTGGTTATAAAATTTGGGAGGAATGAGGGCAAGGTGATTCCACCCCCCCTTCACCCCTCACCTCCCAAACAAGCTGTTATCAGCCTGAGGGAAGCTTCACTAATTAAATATCGAACTTTTAGAAATAGCCAATATGAGAATGAGACTTCACCAATGGTAGTTTTTTTGTCTAACCTGATCTAGCAGAGAGCCAAGCCAAAACGAGTCATCAAGAGCGGAGACCAAGTTAAGACTGGATTACCAGTAGGAAGGGGCGTGACAAGTTTTGCATACTTGGTCTCAAGAGCGGGCAGACAAAGGAAACCCATTGGTGGAGTCTCCGTCTCCTGTACTGGAGAACAAGAATCTTTAAACAATTTTGTCAAGCGAAAATTTCAGTATTAACTGGCCTGAAATTATCTTTTGGGATAATATATTTACCATGCAGCTGAATGCATTTTTACTTGGAAGTGAATCTAAGGTTTATTCCTAGGTCAGTGTCCACAGAACTGCAATCTGAGCCCTTAAACAGAACAGAGTTTGTCCTGAATCCACATGCACAAAATTAGGCTGCTATCTATGATTTCACATAGGCTAAAATAGATTACATTTTGTCACACATTCTATTTTCAAGGTAGAGTGAATAATTTAAGGTTCACACTCCTGGTTCATGTACTTGCATGCATGTCAAAATGCAACCCCTGTCTGTCTTCCAAGCACTTGAGTTTTCAATTGACTTCTAAAGAAAACTAGGAGTTTCCATACTTTACAAAATTGAGCACTTGTAACTCAATAGTGTAACAGCAGANTTTTGTCACACATTCTATTTTCAAGGTAGAGTGAATAATTTAAGGTTCACACTCCTGGTTCATGTACTTGCATGCATGTCAAAATGCAACCCCTGTCTGTCTTCCAAGCACTTGAGTTTTCAATTGACTTCTAAAGAAAACTAGGAGTTTCCATACTTTACAAAATTGAGCACTTGTAACTCAATAGTGTAACAGCAGAGAATAACAATACTATAATAATGAATAGCAAATCTGTAACTTTAATACATCTTGGACAACAGGAATATTGAGACTGGGTACATTTCAGATTCAGTGTTGAAATATATGAGGCACTCACATAGCACTTGGCATAAGCATCTTTTCCTGTGATATTACAGTTGCCCGTCACAACCCCAAGTAATTATATCTTTAGTTTAAGAAGTTGCAGATGGGTGCCAAGTGAGTTTTCATACACATTCCAAAACATTTTTTAACCTTGGAATCCCAAATATGGCACTGTTCTAGCACACATATGCATGAATTAAATAGGCCATAATTTAATACTATAGGATCAGTTAAACTTTATTTTTTTAAAAAAATAACAAAGAATCATCATGATTACACTTAATATTAGGGTCCATTAAGACTTGATTGCTAACAACATGGATCTTGAAAACAAAAGCATTTGAAATGAAATTTTATTTTCTCCAAGGATATGTATAGAGCAGTGGCCTTAGGATAGAAATTGCATGATGAATATCATAATATAATGTCATGAATATGCTTTCAAAATATAGAGAAAGGTTTTATTCAGTAAAGAGTTCCAGTCATTGCAGGCATCTTACCTGCAGAAAACGTTAGCTGGATCTGTTCTTCAATGATCTCAAGAGCAATAAAATCATGTTTCTCGTTAAAACGTCCATTATAGAGAAGCAAAGCATTCCTTTCCCTTGTTGCAAACCTATGTAAGAAAAGAACAACAAAATGTCACACAGAGACCTTGTCCAGTCAAACAAATTAAGTTTTGCTAGACATGTTACCAATGTGGAGATTTGTGTTTGTATGTTTTTGAGTCAGTGTTGATGCCTGGTGACTGCCTGGGCTAATCTCTGCTCTCTTCTTGGCAACATCTTCAGAGGTGGTTTGCCCTAACCTTCTTCCGAGGCCCGAGAGAACGGCCGGTGCAAGGGAGAGAGAGAGAGAGAGAGAGAGAGAGAGGGAGAGGGAGAGGGAGAGAGAGGGAGAGAGAGAGAGAGAGAGAGAGAGAGAGAGAGAGAGAGAGAGAGAGAGAGAGAGAGAGAGATACTTCTACCAAAAGGTATGATGTTATTGTAGAAGAACAGAAGAGGAAGACCTTTCCTCCTCATATTACCTCACTTGGGGATCTTCTTACCAGTGGCATCAACATTTCAGTTTCCAAGAATCTAGCAAAAAGAATGTCAATTTGCACTTGTGTCAGAAGCACCGAGGGATTTCTAGGTTGAAAGGATTAACCAGTGACATCATGTCTGCCCAGGGGACGCCCAACTTGTATTTATATGAAATAAAACAAAACTATAGAAAGTAGCCTTCCAGCAGGTCTAAGTAGGCATGTTTTCAGCTATTAGATCTTTTGATATGAAGGTACCAAGATTTAAACAAAGACTTTCTACAGTGAAAGCATGTTCTGTATCCTTGAATTAGGGTTCACCATTGTGTGAACTAAACGCTTCTCTGGTCCATGGTGATGCTTCCGCCTTAAAAAAAAATGTTTCCACGAGTGGACACCCATCTTGAATCTTTAATTATTTGTCGCACTACAATGTCATAAAGAATTATCTGAGCAATGGAGTCTTGGGATCTCACTTTTGAGAAATAGGCAGGTTCCCTATGCATATGGCTTTCCTAGCACTATCATTTAAGAGTGCATTACTTTCAACATATTCTAAAGAGTTTGATGTCCAGCAGATACCGAAAGAATAAAAGCTTCCTTTTTTTATCACAACATGAGCAGCCTCAAGAATGTTGCACTCCTGAAGGTGAGCTAAAAACAAATTTAAAGATAAATAAAATAGTGCTCTGTGTTATCTCTGGTTCTTACTTCAAGAAAATAAGCTTGGATTTCCAACTGAAACTGCATAGTCTGAAACTGCATGGGAACCTCTTTTTAGTAATGATGTAGACCTAAAATTTGGTCACACAGAGAAAGCCTTTATTAGGTAGATGTTGCAAAAACAATGAATTTTAAGTGCTTATATTGTGTTTTGAAATCAATACAACGACTGCAAAGTTTTCATGCAATACTGGAAGGACCGATACTTACATGAGAGATACAGTGAAATGGAAGCGCTGCCTTAATCCCTTGAAGGTGACAAATGACTCCGGAGGGAAACTTCTTGTGGTCATCTCACAATAAGGTCTCTCATATTCACCAGGGGGACATTCACATTTGAAGCCTCCTATGAGCAGATTAACACATGTCCCCCCGTTCTTGCAGACTCCGGGTGCACAGCGTCCTGAGCGAGCATTCACTTCACAATATTCTCCTAAAAGTAGAAATAGCAGTGCCCACCAGTTATGAGAAAACAATTCTGAACCTCCAAAACAGCTAATGATTCAAAATCAAATTAACACATAATATAATATAATGGGTAAACTAAAAGTGGCTTTATCAGTGGAACTGGACTAAATGTTTATGTCTAATTCCATAAAAGAAAGTCATGGCTTTATAGATCAACTGTTAAAAGCTATGTCACTATTCTTCAGTCAGCCTTTTCTCCGCGCTAGATGTCACTATGTCACGTTCTTCAAAATAATTCATTTTTTAAGAAAGCAATTGACATGGTTGTAGAAAAAAATACTTCCTATGGCAATAAAAAGCAAAAAAAGCAACCATGTAAATTATATTTAATTAACCTCCTCCACCCCAAACAGTCAACAGTTTATAAAACTATCATTAAAACCCTTTAATCACAAAAGAGTTTCTACACAAGTTTCAAGAACAGCCTCATATATGCTATCTAATCAGAGCTAATGTTACTGGTATCTAGTCATCCTAGTAAGTCTCTCAAGCTTGTTTTTGCACAATCTTTTGAATCAATGAAGACAGCTAAAGCTAAATTCAAGGGCTAAGTAAAGAGTTGTTATATTTAAAGTGAAAGTGCTTGTCTACTGAGAAAAGGCAGGCTTCTGTTTGAAGAAATGTCTTCCAGGCCTTATAAAAGGCAACTGACAACAAACAACAGAACATGGACAGGACCACACACACGCACACACACACACACAAATAAGGGGGCAAAAAAATGACTGGCAAAAAGTGAAAAGCCTATAAAAATAAATATGATTTGAGAAGTGAATATGTAATTTCATCTGAATTTAACAAACATAGCATTATACTGTTTTGTAATTATTATTACAGCTATCATCACCACTATTTGCTTTATATCTCACCATTCCAGTTGTGTACTATCCAATCAAGATAATTTAAAGTCAAAATGAATACCAAACTTAAAGCATAACTGTTAAATTACAATCAAAATTGCAATCAAAATAAAATTGCAAAATTACAATCAAAATCAAAATTACTAATACCATGTATCATTGAAACAATGACATTTTAAAATCATAAGATTAGTCCAATAGTCCTCATTTAGCAACCGCTTGGACAGCAATTGCTTGCAGTGATAACAGCGATGAAAAAATAACTTTGTGACTAATGCCCGAGTTTACAACCTTGCATGTGTGACCTAGTATGTATTATCCTGTGCCTGAGCTGCTTTTTTTTCTCTACCCTGCAAAGCACAGAGATTGCTTAAATAAGCTATCTTTTTTTGAGCTGCAGCCCTAAAAAGTGCCATCTGTAAATTAAAAAGTTCAGCACTTTCATCTTAATTAGTTGATCAGAACCCTTCCCCAGGATCACAGCTCAAAGGGCTTGAAGGGACCTTGGAAGTCTTCTCGTCCAATCCCTGCCCAAGGCAGGTGACCTTATAACCCATCCCAGACAAAAGGTTGTGCAATCTTTTCTTGAAAACCTCCAACAATGTAGCACCCACAACTCCAGGAGGAAAGCTGTTCGATTGGTTAGTTGCTCTCACTGTCAGGAAATTTTCATCTTGGTTCCAGGTTGAGTATTTATATCTAAGTGATCTAACTCAGTGGCTCCCAACCTTTTGAGCATCAGGGACCAGTTCTGTGGAGAGTTTTTCCACGGACTAGAAGGGGCGTGGTTTGGCCTGCTGCCTGCATCCCGTGGATGGGTCTTTGCTTGTTTGCATGGCCTGGTTTCTGGAATGTCGCGGACTGGTGCCAGTTCAGAGACTGGAGGTTGGGGACCACTGTCTAACTGATTGAATCAGTTTTACACCGAAGGCTTTGTTTGCCTCCTACGTAGGCAGCCTACGTTTGCCTCCTCACAGCCAGGAGATTTATAAATGGCCTCAAACCAAAGAATCTAGGTATATACAAAATACAATCAGAGTACAATGCATTATAATAATTCTAGAAAAGAGCCAATTTGGTGTAGTGGTTAAGGCATCAGGCTAGGAACTAAGATGTGAGCTCAAGTCTCATCTTAGGCCCAAAGCTAGCTGGGTGACTTTGGACCAGTCACTTTCTTTCAACCTAGGTCAGGGGTAGGCAACCTTGGCTCTTTTATGACTTGTGGACTTCAATTCCCAGAATGCTGGCTCAGGAATTATGGGAGTTGAAGTCCACGAGTCATAAAAGAGCCAAGGTTGCCTACCCCTGACCTAGGAAGAAGGCAATGGCAAATCATTTCTGAAATTTTGCCAAGAAAACTGCAGCGATTTGTCCAGGCAGTGCCAGGAGTCACTACTGACTCAAAGCCACAAAAAACAAAACAAAGCGAAATGAAAATCTATAAGGTGTAAGTAAAAGATAGAAACAACAATAAATGCCGTCACATTTGATGCAGATTTTAGTTACCTAAAAGCTTTAGCCACTCAGTGAAAGGCCATACTTTCTCAAATAAAAATTGTTAATAAACATTTGTGTGAGTTTGCAAAATTTCACCAGTCAAAAATACATCTTGTAATTTAGCAACATAGTACAAATTTACCCAACTATTCGTTCTTAACTTGAACGGTGATCAATCTGCACATTGGTATATGAATCCAAGGAAGGTACTATTTATTTTTTTAATGAATGAAAAGGGGGTTAATAAATTAAACAAGAAGCAGACTTTATTTTGCTGAGAATGTGTTTACACAATAATTATCCTTAAGCTTTACCTCCTGGACTCAGCTGAAGCTCCAATTTACTGAGCTATCTTGAGAGCTTTTGCTTATTCTCTGCAAACAATATAAATAGGATGAAGTGGTTGGTTGAACACTAAATTGACTGGAGACATACACTGAACTGTGAAAAGCCTAAGAGACTCAATAACATGTGGATTCCTTGATGGTGTGGGCTAGACTTGTTAGCTCATGATAACAATTTCAGGATGATCTCTGAATCCACAAGCTTGTAAGTTGGCTACAATTCTTCAAAGTCCATATAAAGATCTAAGATCTTGAATTAAATGCTTATACTAGGATGACTCCATGAATGAATCATCTCATATGGTACTGTATGTACTAAAGAATACCACACAATGATCTCTGAATCCACAAGCATGTAAGTTGGCTACAATTCTCCAAAGTCCATATAAAGAACTAAGATCTTGAATTAAATGCTTATACTATGATGAATCCATGAATGAATCACCTCATATGGTACTGTATGTACTAAAGAATACCACAGGGAAATATTAACTGATTTCAGCAATACAATTAAGTCTTGTGGTTTCAGCTTCACGGTTCCTATTTGTCACCCTTAAGATCCCACCAAATTCTTGGTTCTACAGTAATACTATAAGAATTTGATTGTTTTTCCAGTACTGAAACTGGTCAGGCAAATTTGGATCTTACTGGAAAGAAAACTAAAATACACAAATAAACTATAAGTAAAGCTAAAATAAATTTATCAAAGATGTCTTCAGTGAACTAACCCTAAACCACGTATACCAGAAGGCCTTATTTTCTCAATAATCAAATAAGATGGTATGGCTTGCAAATGACCCCTTTGGAAAGAATGTGTCACCTTGATGGCATGCCACTGGTGCAGGAGAGACTCTGGAATTGTACATAGATAAGCTAGTGAAAGCGTTTAGGATATTAAAGATTACCCTTTGCAAATACTGAAATATGAGCCAAGTTTGTAGAAGGGACATTTATCTTGCCTCAAACAAGAGGCAGAATTGGAAAATGTTCTCTCTCTCTCTCTCTCTCTCTCTCTCTCTCAGCAAAACAGTAGAATAATGAATATGTGAATATCAGCAATAGAACAGTCAGTCAAAGATGACAGAAATTTGATAGTTCACATAAACTCCTTTAATTAAACTCCTTTAATGACTCAGAATTTTTAGAAACCAGCTAAATTTACATTTCAATTCAGTAACCTCCCGCTTAGCTCACCATTTTTAAAATAGCCCAAGGTTTAAAGAGGATTGGTAGCCTTAATGGCTGGTTCAGATATCACAATAAACTACTGTTAATAATTTCTTAGTTTCTTTCTTTCCCAGTGCGGTTGTGAGGAATGGATTCTTTTGTTTACTTTTGACTGATCCTGACATGACAGTTAATCTCCAACCTGTAATTAATCTTTATAGTTTATTTGAAAAAAGCTCACTTCAAGCCATGGACTCTGGAGTTATTTTCTTTTGAAACAGATCACAGTTAAGTTCAACCATATTTATGGTTAATACAGAAAGTTCATGGTAAATACTAGTTAATTAAAATGAAAACAACACTTTCTAAACTCTTGTAGTCAAGCTTCTCTTAATAACCAAATTTTCCCTGTTTTCTTTTCCTCCACATTTCCCTATAAAATCACACAACAGAACAAGTATCCATGATTTTCTTTTTTGTCATTTATGCTAGAAAAAAAATTAAAGAAGGGAAAGAGCATTCTTAGGATTAGGAGATTTTAGGATACATATACTCATGAAAGAATCTTTTCCATTCTGCAAAAATGGCAAATACATTCTCAAAATTACTGTCTAATTATAAAAAGATTGTTCAGGATTCTTAATCTATGAACAACAAAATCATTATAAGATGTGTTATTTCCTTATTTGTGGATTCTTGTTTCATATGTGTAAGTATGTAAGTTCAGGGTTATTAATTCTTGTGATTAAAGTCTAAAGACATGAATAGAGCATAAGATGAATCTGAATTGTGAGGAAGAGGGGCTAACAGTTTACCCAGAAGCTATAATAGAAAATCCAAGCCTCACTAAACTTACTATAACTCAATTATTTGCACACACCCTTCCGTACCTCTCAGAAGTGGAAAATGAGTGTGCTTCCAAACCAGGAATGCAGTATGTTGATACATGTTGTTTAGCCTTTGGCAGCTTACAGTCATGTTCATCTCCTAATAACCGATGCAAATAAATACCTATTGTTTCCAGTTGTGAACAATGTACAAATGAAAGACTGTAGCTTATTCTCAACTCAGAATACAAATGAACTTGGTGTGCTTTCAAGAAAAGAAAAGAAATATAATTTTAGAGACTGTATAGCAGTGATGGCGAACCTTTTAGAGACCGAGTGCCCAAACTGCAACCCAAAACCCACTTATGCATCGTCGGGTGCTGGGTGGATGTGGCCCATTGGCTGGGCGTGGCCCATTGGCTGGGCGTGGCTGCGGTTGTAACGGCAGACTGGGTGGGACTAAAAAGTTCAATCAATCAATTCCAACTTTGCAAGATTTTTTTCCCTGCGAGAAGTTGAAATTGACTGATTGAACCTTTTTTTTTGCACACGGCGGTGGAGGCCTAAAGCGAAAAGGTTTTATAAAACCCAGCTGAAGGCCTAGGACTGGGGCGACGGCGCGCATGCCCACAGAGAGGGCTCTGAGTGCTACCTCTGGCACCCGTGCCATAGGTTCGCCACCACTGCTATATAGTATATCTGAAGTGGTTCTCTGTTAATATAGTATAGTTTTCATATTGTTTTCTAAGTCAGAGTAACTCAACACTTTGCATGGTTTAGTAGTCAAAACTACTGGACACGGATTGTGCAAACACATTGCCTGTCACTTTCTCTAAATCCAGTCAATATCACAGAGCCACTGTTATAAATAAAAAATTCAGGCAACCCCCCCCCCATGTAAGTTATCTTTATTTATTATTTTATCCCCCCCATGTAAGTTATCTTTATTTATTATCTTAAATAAAAAGTAGGATATAAATGCAAGAAATCAAGAAATAAATAATATGTTATTTACTAAGGGATAATTTCCTCTGATCTCTGTAGAATGCCTCTGGGTAAATATTCTCGGTCATTGAACATTATAAAAAATAATTTCCAAGGATAACTAAATATTTATCCTGAAGTGAGCTGGTACAGCAGTTCTAGTCCTAGTAATTTACTACCCTATCAAAAGAAACAAAATAAAAAAGAGAAGCAAAGATAAATAAAATTAGTGACAGGAGAAAGATCTGCCACTGTTCAAGACAGTAAAAAAAACACCAGCGGTTACCCTTCCTCTTGAGCAGTGCCTCATTCAAACCTCCCTTGGTTTCCTGGTCTGAAAGCAGAGAAATTATTCTGTTCTCCAATCCAAACATTTTCCTAAAAGTGTACTTCAAAATGCAGGGTTTTTTCCTCTAAAATTATTGGGAAATTACCTTGATCTACAAAGGGAACCTAGTGGGAGACGGTTAACTCTTATTCCTTCTTGCACGGTCTATTCTGAAAAGTGGGAGGTGGAAACTCCCAATCCTTTCAAGGTCACGGTTAAAAGAAGAATATGCAGGCAAGAATAAGCAGCTATGAGAATCTAGCTTCTGGGTAGCTTAAAACAATAAAAAGAACCCACAGTTTATACTTCATCTAGAAAATCATCCTCATTTAAATTCTGCTAATATAGTTTCCAACCTTCTGAATTTCCCAAAATGCATTTGATATAAAACAGGAAACGAGTCAAACTACAGATATGGCTGTGTATAAAATAGCCATTTTTAGTATAGTTAAACCACTTCATAAGCCTCCTACATGCAGTTTTTAATATATTGCTACAGACATAACACTGTTATTTACGGAGCAACAAATGCCCAAAATATGCAGAATTGTTTGATGCACCAGAGTGTCAATAAATAGTTTTATTTGTGAGCAATTAGTCACAAGAATCTTCTTGACTTGAAGGCAGCATGAGAATAGTGCCTTCTCTGACTATTTCTAGAATAGCCTGGAAGTTTACTGTAAATAATATTAACAATTACTACTCAGCAAAGAAGTCTGATACTTCCTTGAGTCCTAGACTTTAAATTCAGCTCCCAAGACTACACAATACTGTTACCAGGAGACTCATGCAACTCAACAAAACTTCCTTGGGAAGTCTAAGAGCATATCTNCACCACTCCTTTCTGGAAGGTGAATGTGGATGACATTGCTTTCTACCCCATCTTCAGCCCATTGCAAATGCCATCTATGCCCATGTGTTCCTGCTTCAAGTTGAAAGCAATGAATTCCAACTTGTACAAGATCAAAAACTTCTGTCCGATTTGTCTCGATGAATTACTGTGCTTTGATTGGTTGCTATACAGAGACAGGGACATCCCTTCATTAGGTCAGTGATTGCCACTCTGTAATCTGTAATCTCTGCTTCTGACAGCAAATTGACTTATTTACTAGAATTTTTTTTATACCACCTTTATTACTTTATAAGTAACTCAAAGGAGCAAACATCTGTAATATTCCTTCCTATTTTCCCCACAACAACTCTGTGAGATATATTGGGCTGAGAGAGAGAGCTTCTTAGCTTTCAGAAGTAACAAAAACAACAATTAGACAGAATAGATCAGTGGTGGCGAACCTATGGCCCCAGTCCTAGGCCTTCAGCTGGGTTTTATAAAACCTTTTCGCTTTAGGCCTCCGCTGCCATGTGCAAAAAGAAAAAGAAAAAAAGTTCAATCAGTCAATTTCAACTTCTCGTGGGAAAAAAAAGATCTTGCAAAGTTGGAATTGTTTGAACTTTTTAGTCCCACCCAGTCTGCTGTTACCACCGCAGCCACACCCACCCAATGGGCCACACCCACCCGGCACTCGACGATGCATAAGTGGATTTTGGGTTGCAGTTTGGGCACTCAGTCTCTAAAAGGTTCGCCATCACTGGGATAGATGATAGAAAGAAGAGTCATGATATATTTTTAATCAGAGAGCTTAAAATATAAGTGTACTTATAACTGCTGTGGAGATAGGAAGCCACTTGTATCTTTCTTTATATCATTTTTCCTTCCTTTTTTCTACTTCTTTTCTTTCTGCATTTTTTCTCTCTTTCCCTCTCCTTTTTTGTACTAATTTAGTTTGTATTAGTTCTTATTATTGTTAAAACTTTCAATTAAAATTGTTTTAAAGAAGAAAGCAAAAGTAGCACTGAACGATGCCAGTTAAAACAGATTTTTTCAATAAATGACACTGTATCTCCTATAATACAGGTAGTCCTCAATTTATGATGAGCAAAAGTGTTGTTAAGTGAGGTGTGCCCCATTTTATGATCTTTCTTGCCACCGTTGTTAAGTGAATCATTGCAGTTGGTAAGTTAGTAACATGGTTGGTAAGTGAATCTGGCTTCCCCATTCCCCAGTTGCCAAGCATCTTAATTTTGATCACATGATCATGGGGATGCGGCAAAGGTTGTAACTGTGAAAAACAGTCATAAGTCACATTTTTCAGTGCCGTTGTAACTTTGAACAGTCATTAAATGCACTATTGTAAGTTACCTATTAACTGTTCTACAGAATTCTAATTATCTTGATATTTACCTCCAAGTAATGTATTTTTCTGTTCAAATGCTGAAAATTTCAACATACTGTACACATGCTACTTTAAACAACTCTTGTCTTACATAACAATTCTCTTCATCGTATAAAAAGAACACTCATGACCTGCACTTCATAAAGGCATGCTTTAAGGAATGCATCAAGAAAAATGAGACTGGAGGAGGAATGGCTCTACGGTGATTGAAAACTTCTCTTTATTTGTTAATTTTTTTTTAGAGCTATCTCAAAGTAAGGCAAACAGCCCTGTACCAACACCTGACCTCTAATAAGACAAGTTACTTTTAGAAGACTGAAAATTTTTTAACTGTAAATAATAATAATAATAATAATAATAATAATAATTTAATTTATATACCGCCCTTCTCCCATAGGACTCAGGGCGGTTCACAGCATATTTAAAAACAGATACTATACACAAATACAAAAATACAAAAACACAAAAATATAAACCCCAATAAAAACCGAATTAAAAACCAAATATTGACGGCTGTGTTTCCAATTAAAATTG
>NW_015388092.1:83765-92046 GCF_001527695.2 Protobothrops mucrosquamatus | reverse complement strand
CCAACTCATCTGGGTCCAGGGAAGGCTTCTTGAGGAGGGGCCTCACAACGGCCTCCTTAAGGGCCGCAGGAAAGACACCCTCCTGCAAAGAAGCGTTAACAATTCCCTGGAGCCAGGCTCGTGTACCCTCCCGAGCTGCCAGTACCAGCCAGGAGGGGCACGGATCCAACAAACATGTGGTTGCATTCAGCCTTCCCAATCTAACTTGCTGAATTACTGTTTGCTACTCACACAAATGGGAAAGTGTAATTTGATAAAAGCAGTTATGCAGCACAGATTACTGCTAACTTATTAACTCCTAGTTTAACTATTTAATAGGAGCATTATTCATTTTCTTTAGGGCCTGCCTTTTTTCCCTTTTTTGTGTAAACATTACATGTAGGTTTTTTTGCCAATGAGAAACAGATGAGTATAATGGTACAAGCAACCATTATGTTACAATGCTTTCCCCCATTCAAATTAGTGTTGAATCACTGATGATAACCAAAGTAGATGATCATACCTATAGGATTGCTACCATAGTGCTGTTATATTCTTCTTCTTGTGCATTTATGGAATGCAGTATTTTATAATAAAATGTTCTTTGGAGTCATCTACAGTAGCTCATTTAAAAGGCAACTTGAAAAGACTGAAATGAACAAATAAATTGGGCTTCACAGTGATCCTTTAGTTCAGGAGTGTCAAACTGCCGGCCCGCAGGCTGGATGCGTCATGGTAAAACCGCGGCCACCCCATTGCCGGCAATAGAAAAAAAGTTGCAATATGTCACGACAAGTCATGTGACGTTGCGAATTTGACACCCTTGCTTTAGTTAATAAGTTTACTTTAGCAATGTTCTTGTTTTGAATGAGAGGAATCACCACTTTTCTTCTTATACCTGGAACCCTTTGCATTCTGAAAATATAATCCTTGGTTCGTGTTTACACTCATAGTCTTGATTTTCCTATCTGTATTCACAATGTGTTACAGAAAGCCATTTTTTTCTGTCCAGGAACATAATCATAAACTCTTGATTATGTTCTCAATAGCAGTGACTTTTTCCTGCCCACGATGGCAGCACATTGCCGAGCTGAAACACTAAAATCCATCTGTGGATGAAGATCGGAAAATATGGTGACATTAGGTATATCACTTTCACACGCAAAGCTTCCTTAATTCTAGCACTTTAAAAGGCTTTTGTAACATAGAAATCCTGTCAAACCACTTGAAAACTAATTAAAAAAAGAGCAAACAAGAATACTGGACTAGATTTCAAGAAACAATCCAAGTCTTTGATCTCTGAAAATATTTCTGCAGGAAAAAAAACCCCCAGATGCAAGGCTGGGAGTGGGAGAGTGCAGAAGATATTGGGATGATGGCATGGCACCTGAGGCTCTTTGAATAGGTCAACGGATGGTGCCCTCCGAAGACTGTAGTAGACAAATATAACCAGTGAGACAGCTCAGAATTCAGAAGCTAAGACGAAAGGAAAAATATGTTTTTTTAAATAGCAGCATTCCATAATGTGTGTGTGTGTGTACATATGTGTGTGCACACAGACACATAGATACACTCACTTAATATCTTAGCAGAATGAGTAATGGGGAAACCATTTACAGTACTTTAACAGAAACAACAGTAATCAAATACTTCTCATTAAGCTGTTGGGGGGGGGGAAATGAGGTGTTCTATAAAATTATTACATATTAAAAACTAAATATTAATTTACCAGTTAGTGTAACACTCTGGCTTCCAGATAACAATGTTTTATTTTACTAATTAGAAATAGGTTTACTCCTTTATTTAAAACCTGTTGCTTCTGCAGAGATGAAGGCAGTACATGTTCTTTTCTAGTATATTCTCACAGCAATTCTAAGATTATAGAGAGTACCTGGCTCAAGTTCACCCACTGAGTGAAAAGAGATAAAAATCTAGTTGTCTTCTACAGCAGTGTTCAACAACCATCTTCCCCAACCTCCTTTCTTCAACACGATGGATTCAGCTCCTATTGTCTGACAGCCAATATTGGCTGTGAGATCATGAGAGTTGACTGAATTTATATGGAAAGCACTTCTTCAGGCAAGACATGCATTATATTGTATGTCACATGTTATTATTATGCAATCAAATTAATCAATAACCTTTTTTCTTCCTTCCAAATGTTGACAGGTCTTTCCACCATGAAAACAATTGCAACAATACTAAAAATGCTATGCTTGCAATAAGTAATTGAAATACACATGTTCCACAATTTTTTGACCTCCCTTTCCTCAACCCATTTGCTTTACTCAACAAAGAATATGGTATAAAATACAGGTAGTCCTTGAGTTACAACAGCTTATTTAGTGACTACAACAGCACTGGGAAAAGTGACTTATGACCATTTTTCAGACTTATGACTGTTGTGGCATCCTCAAGGTCATCTGATCAAAATTCAGAATCTTGACAACTGACTCAGATTTATGATGGTTGCAGTATCCCAGCACCATGTGATCACCTTTTGCAACCTTCTATCAAGCAACGTCAACAAGTAGCCATTACTACCTTAACAACTGCAATGATTCACTTAACAACTATGGAAAGAAAGATTGTAAAATGGGGCAAAACTCACTTAACAACTGCCTTGCTTAGCAATGGAAATGTTGGGCTCATAAATTGAGAACTACCTGTAAAAGTGGGGTGGGGAGAGAAGAGAAATAGTGGATGAACTTTTCACATTTTTCCAGGATCAGGCACACACTTTAGCTGAAAAGTTCAGCTTCTGAAAACTGCAAGTATGGTCCAGAAGCCTTCAAATACTATTATCAAGTAATTTTTAATCTGATGAAAGAAATATTAAACACATTACTGGGAGAATATATGCATATTAAGTCCATTTAATTAATTTAAATCGAATTTAAATCCTCAATGAGTAGGTGACAGTCATGGCTTGGGGGCAGGGAGTGATGTCTTTGCACAGATTCATTTTGGATGCCAATCACACCATTTCTTGTACCAGGACGCCTTGCTTATGGTTATTCATGCCACAGTTTCTTCCTACTAGATTACTGCTAGGCGCTTAACATAGGACTTCCTTTGTAGCAACTACAACTGGTCCAGAATGTAGCAGCCTGCACAATCTGGGAACTTGTAGGTTTACCCATGTTACACCTCTCTTATGCAAACTTCCAGTTTCCTTCCAAGTGCAATTCAACATGCTGATTATTGCCTTTAAAGACCTACGTGGCATGGGATCAAATTATTTGTGGGACCACCTCTTCCCTGAGAGTATCTTCCCATCCTACAGTTTGGATAGGGTAGGCACACTCCCAGTCCCTTCCCTGAAACTTTGCCATTTAGGAAGACCTTGGAAGCGTGCCTTATCTGTGACTGTCACAATTTATGAAATATCTTTCCCCCAGTGATCCAGCAGGCCCCGTCCTTTTGCCTTGCAGAAGGCCATCAAGACCTGGCTTTTTACCCAGGCACTGAAGTAGAGGGAGGATGTTTTGGGTTGCTTGTTGGGACATTGTAAGGGGTAAGGTGACCAACCGTCCTCCTTTAGGGAGGACAGTCCTCCTTTTGTGAGTTCTGTCCTCCCTCAAAAAGTGTCCTCCTACATGTCCTCCTTTTCAATATTTGAAGACTAATCTGCAGGGCTTTTTTTTCTCATAGAACACTCAGAACAGCGTTCTGGCACCTTTTTTTGATGGTTTTTTTTTTCAACTTTTGCATGAGCTGTGCTACTCCCATTGGCTTTCGAAAGTCAATAGGAATTGCTGCTGAGAACGCCAAAACACCTGGCCGGCAAACTTTGCACATGTAAGTTGTCTGCAGCGAAGGCGAATTGGCAGGAACTTTGCTACCCAACTACACCATCTCCTAGTTAGTCCTGAAGATACCTGGAGGAGACTGGAGCAGCGACGCCACGGTAACTTTCTCTTGATCTTCGGCCCTGCTAGGGCAATAATGGCTGCGGGTGCAAGAGGCAGGGGTGGCGGGGCTGCTGCGGGTGGGGTGTGAGGGGCGGCGGTGGCCGGCTGCCCCCCGTGCTGTGGAAGCCGCGGGACCTGCTCTACATGGGGCTGCACAGGGTGGGTGGTGGTGCTGGCAGGGCGGTTGCAGGTGGGTGTGTTGACGGCGGGCTGCCCCCGGGGCCGGAGCCAGCGCAGCTGGTGCTTTGGGAGCTGCGGGGCCCGCTCTACACGGCGGGGCAGCAGTGCTGGCGGGGCGGCTGCGGGCGGGGGCACAGCATGTAAGCATAATTATAATATAAAATGTTATTGTTACAAATGTTTTTCATTATGCATTTATCATATTATAGTGTATTCTGTATTATTGTTGCAATGAATAAAATGTTTCTTTTATTTACGATATTTTTTTCTTCAATTTATTTGTGTCCTCCTTTTCATTGTAAAAAAGTTGGTCACCTTAGTAAGGGGACGACTGAGGCATTTCAATTGTGTTTTACAGATTTACGTTTTTATGTGTTTTATAGTTTGGGTTTTATTGTTGCTGTGAGCCAATAGAGTTGTGTTTTAAGATGGGTGCCATACAAATCTTTTAAACAAAGAAATTGTTAGGAGAATTAAATAAAGTGGGTTTTTTGTCTTGGCTCTAAGTATACTTTTTTTTTTTAACACATTGCCCCCAGCACATGTTTCAAAAATCGTGTGCTATCTTTGACCGAGAAAAATGTTTTAATGTGTCAGGTTTCCAATTCCAAATTGAAATGAGAAAAATTTCAGCCAGTGATCATGATTTCAAATGTTACATGGGTATACTAGAGCAAAGCACATGCAGTATTTTCATGGAACACATTGAGCCAAAACTAAAGAAATTTAGGCCTTGCTTTCTACATAAAAGAGACAGAAAAAAAAATCCTTCTGGAAATTTCCCTTTGTTTTCTTTTAGCACGTAGATAGATGGTGCCTGGTGACCTGAAAAAAAATATTGTTCCAGATCTGTTTTAAACCTACAAATATTATGTGTCCTTATCACTCACCTCCTTGCATCACAGGAAGTGCAGTTGCTCCAGATAATTATAATTACTGGGTATTTCCATTTCAGAAATAGCTTGTAAAAGCTCTGTGTACCTTACTCCTTGAAACAGAAGAATCCTGAAGACTGAGAAACTTTCATCATGTCTAAATTACATCCAACAATGGAAAGCTTCAGAGCATTAGCAAAAATGGAAACAAGAGAGAAAAGAAGCCTTTTTATTGGGACGTAATTGTGTTCTAGAGGAAATCGAGATGTTCAGGGATTAAAGTATATTTTCTTTATAATCAGCATATATCATAGCAAAGAGCCGGACATTTTTATGCTAATTGAAAAATATTTTTACTTTTTGCTTATCTGTGAGATACGTTTCTTAAAAGGACAAAGTGAAATTTTAGACCTTCCAAAAATGCTGCATTCTTTTGTGTATTGCCATTTCAGCATGGATAACTCAATCTTTTAAGTCTATGGCGACATAAACAAAAAAAAAGAATAGGAAGGACCTGGTATGTAATATCATTACATATTTCTTACATTCCCAGTGTTTGGCCTTTGCACAACATATATAAATGTCACAGGAATATACTAGATTTGGCCAAATCTCAGATTAAGCTGATGATTGCGGACAGGTAGTCTTTGATTTACGACCACAATTGGGCCCAAAATTTCTGCTGCTAAGTGAAACATTTGTTAAGTGAGTTTTGCCCCACTTTACGACTTTTCTTGCCATAGTTTTTACGTGAATCACAGTAGTTGTTAGTTAGTAACATGGTTGTTATAAGTCTGCCTTCCCCATTGACTTTATTTGTCAGAAAGTTGAAAAAGGGGGATCACATGACCCCGGGACACTGCAAACGTCATTAATATGAGTCTGTTGCCAAGCTTCCGAATTTTGATCACGTGACCATGAGGATGTTGCAACATTCGTAAGTGTGAAAAATGGTCATAAGTCACTTTTTTCAGGGCTGTTGTAACTTCAAACGGTCACTAAATAAATTGTTGTAAGTCAAGGACTACCTGTATTGCTATTTTATTTATCCACATGGGTAATCTATTATATTCTTTAGGCGCGACTCTAATATAGAATTTCTAAGAATTAATTCTCACAATGTCATGGCAACAGGAGCAAATGGAAAAGATCAGCAGGTAAATCTCTTTATTTCTGTCTCAAAACCCATAATCAACGCCACCACATTTTTGGGAAGCATGTTATTATTCCTTATGGTCAACCCTTTCTTTTGCACTTTTTTTCCCAGTCTATATGCTATTTCTGCAAAATTGCCCTTTATCGCTGCAAATTTCATCACATTCTGCCCCAAACCAGCTAAGTAGTAGTCACTATTTAAAACTCTAGATTTTATAGGAATGCAGCTCAAAATCAATGTACTAGTTCATACAAAAATCTGATATATGTTAGATGCTTATTAAGGCATAATGTTCCTAAAACAAATGACAGCACTTTCTGTTTTTCTCTTCCTAGACTATGGAATTCTGTTTTTCAGATTCTTAATCCTGATTTAAGTATTGAATCACAGTGAACTATTTCTGGAGTGATGCCCATCAGATTGGTCTGTTTCCAAAGATTATGCTTCCTTGGTGAATCACTCATCCCACATCCACATGTAAGTTCGCATGGTCCATGGCCAGACTTTTCTATCTGCAGGGATCATCTGCAAGGCAATTTCCAAGGCCACAGCCTTTTCATTACACAATGTGCCCTATTTACTGTTTTGGCACTATCCTTCAACTATCATGTTATCTTTTCCAGCTTCAAATAACTCATATTTAAAAACAAGCTCTCGATCTCTCAGTAAAGATAAAGCACCTACAAAAGCAGATGTTGGCAAGTATAGAAATCCCAAAGAGAGACAACAAGACAAATGAAAGACTGAAATGGCAATTATGGACTGGCAAAGCCACATATTTACAGTTCTCTCAACTGATAGCAGTTAAGGGGAGGTGCACAATCTGTGCTGTTTCCTTGACTGTTGTAGGTAACATGCCTTAATCAGCTTTGTCCAAGGAAATAATGTAAGTTGGATCCAGCAGATGATGTTCCTGCCCCTACAACATTAATACCAACAATGATTTAAGACTACACTCAATAGCAGAAAATGTCAATCTATTTTTTGTTCAGAGAGACCATTCAGTAGGAAAGTACAGGTAGACCTCAATTTGCAACTGTGAGGGGTGCTGCTGTGCAGTCATCCAAAAGGTCAAAGGTAGGGAAGAGAGATAAGTGGGTGGGAGGAGTTCAAGAGGAGGTAGTTCCTTACCTTACCGATACTCGGGGCTGGGAGTGACCAGATGGAAGCAACACACATTCTATGAAAGTTATATTTTCTGACTATGGCCTTTCCTACAATTGTATTTATATATAAAAAAGTTCAAATTTGTCTAATGGTTACTGATAACCTTATGATTCATTGAGAAAGCAAAAGAGTGCCCTTTCCTAAATTCATAATGCATGCTCAATATTTAAGGCGCCAAGAAACAACTTACCAGTGTAGTCTTCGTAACATTCACAAGTATAGCCTCCCTCTCGACTTCGACAAAGGCCATTGTTTCCACATGGATTAGAATAGCAGAGGTCAATCTCTGTTTCACAATAATCACCAGTAAACCCAGGGGGACAGCGACACCTCAGACCATTGATAGGGTGTATAGGTCGGAAAAGTACAGTATTTGAGCTAATAAATGGTGCAGAGCTGTCAAATTTCAGTACAGATACACATTTCATGTAGTTTTCACAAGGTTCCCGCAGACAAATGTTATCATCAAAAGGCAACACTCGTTGAGTAGATATCAGCGTGAGCAGGGTCCGGTTGAGGTAGATCTGCTCCTGAAGGTCTTCAGAGGGGAAGAATTTGTTTCGAATGCCACCGGGAAGTAGGGCAGAAAACGTCACATTCAGAATATTGGAGCTAACATCTGTGTCATTTTGAATGTTGAAGACAAAAATGCCCTCCTTGGTTGTTGACAGTACAGTAGCCACACCTTCCACAAAGAGAGCCAGCAGAGGGGAGAGAAACTTCTCTTGGGACATGTTTTCCAGTCGTACTGTGATGCTATTCGTAAGCATGTCATCAGTGATGATTGTAACCCTTAAGGTGCAAAATGCTGTAACGCTGTGAATACCATCTAGAGGGTAAAAGAGAGAAGAATCAGAGAAGATCCCAAAACCAATTTCATGCATTTTCCCCTAAACATTGTATAATACACGATTGTTAAATCAGGCAATGTACAATGTACGATCAGGTAATGTAAACAGCGTGCTAACTAACTTAAAAAATCATTAGGCTACTCCACACTGAAACGAGCA
>NW_015388092.1:79903-83718 GCF_001527695.2 Protobothrops mucrosquamatus | reverse complement strand
TAACGCTGTGAATACCATCTAGAGGGTAAAAGAGAGAAGAATCAGAGAAGATCCCAAAACCAATTTCATGCATTTTCCCCTAAACATTGTATAATACACGATTGTTAAATCAGGCAATGTACAATGTACGATCAGGTAATGTAAACAGCGTGCTAACTAACTTAAAAAATCATTAGGCTACTCCACACTGAAACGAGCACGTAAATTTAAACCATATACTGCAATGTATCTATTTTTTATTTCATATGCAAATATTTCAAATGTAAAAGAGGGAAAAAACTATAAACACCAATCTCATAACTTTCATATACAGGTAGTTCTCAATTGAGCCTAAAATTTATGTTGCTAAATGAAACATTTGTTAAGTGAGTTTGTCCCATTTTACAACTTTTCTTGCCACAGTCGTTAAGCAAATCATTGCATTTCTTAAGATAGTAACATGGTTATTAAGTGAATCTGGACTCCCCACTGACTTTGCTTGTCAGAAGGTCGCAAAAGCTGATCACATGATCCTGGGACACTGCAACTGTCATAAATATGAGTCAGTTGCCAACTGTCTGAATTTTGATCATGTGACCATGGGGATGCTGCAAAGATCGTAAGTGTGAAAAACGGTCATAAAACAGTCATCACTTTTTTCAGTGCCCTTGTAACTTTGAACGGTCACTAAATGAACTGTTGCAAGTACCTGTATTCATATTAAATTTGTGGGTTTGTTTACAGAATGCAAAAATGAGAAATTAAATAGGCTGCTACAGATAGTCCAAATTTACAAGTAAAGCCTCAACAATAAAAAGTAGTTGAAATATATAGAAAGACAGAACATTAGTCAGGCCATTGTATAACTTGACAGAAAAAAGGATCCCTGTAACCTTGAGGCATCTATTTTTTGCTATCATGAATGCCTGAAATGTTCTTTCCCATTAACCTGCTTATTTCCAAAACATTCTTTGGATAAAAATGTAAGTCATTTACAAAACCCAAAGAATTTTCTAAAGTGGTATGAAATCACACTTATCCAAAACAAAAATAATAAAAAAAACACTCTAGCACAGGACTACAGTATGTAAACCTAAACGTCCTGGTAATTCTTTTTGAGAACAAATAGAAAGAGGTTTTGCGTTGTCCTGAGTTCAAAATAGGGGCTTTATTTGGCTTGGTGGTCCACAATTACGCTTTCCCTGCTTGATCTCCAATTCCCTACCTGTACCACCAGCTCATTATTTTACCACCTGTTACTTGCTTCAGTGTCAATTTTTTCTCCAAGAATATCTGTATCCAGTGGTTAAGGGGTGGCAACATTCAATCAGCAATTTGGGCCTCAGGATTTATAAAAGTGGATGAAGGCTTTTGGGAACATAGTAAAATGGGATCCAAGCAGAAGCAACAACAGTTCAGCTAAAGAGATACCATGCAAAGCTATTTCAACTGCAGACTGCCTTCTGTGTGCTTTTTTGGCAGCTACCTAAAATTGAAAGCAATTCTTTTCCTAAGCACAAGTCTCAAAGCTTTTTTCAGTAAGATTTCTTGAGAAGAATGGAATGGGGGTACAAATTCCAGGATTGAATTATTATTAATTTTAGAATTAATATATCCCACGTATGTTACATGCATATAGCACAATTCTTTCTAAGTGCCTTCCTATAACAGGTCTCTTGGGGAGAGTTGCTGCTAGCTGTCAACAAAGAAATCTTCTGAGTTTCTGAATTTCTGAACACTTAAAGGTAACCCATTCATCCTACTTGTTTTTAATGTATGGGCGCAATGATGTGAGGCTGAAAGGGATATTTATGAAAAATGGTACTGGAACAGGATTTGGAACTTGGAATTGATGGGTGGATATTTCAGGTGATCTCAGGTGAATTACAAATTAACTGAATGGGGTGGATGCTACAATATAAATTAGAATGCACTGATCTATGTTCTCTTTTTTAGTGGCACAAATCTTCTTTCTCAAAGAGGCGTATGAAAAATGAGGAACCTGAAACAGACATTTTGAATGTTCTATTCCTAAAATTTGAAGTTTAGTTCTGAGTTCAGTTCTGTTTTTCCCTGTATTATGAAAGATTTGCTCTTTTTTAAAAATAACAACAACATGGAATTAATAAGTAGAGCAGGCAACATTTCTATTCTGGTATCATCATCTAGAGAGCTTTAGATAAGAGCAGCCACATACAGCACAGAATAAGAAAGTTACAATGTAAGTTATGATGGTATCCCTTCCAACCACAATTAGTAGGAGGCTTAATTTCAAGAAACTACAAGAACAAGACAACTACAAGAAAGACTCCAGATGTTTCAGAGAAGTGTTAAGCAATAACACAATTACTGCTAATTAAGGGGGATTCTAAACAGGATCAAGAGGTACTGAAGGTACTCATTGCTTCAAAATCCCTCCAAATTGACACTAAGCAGGGCTGCACAAACTGTGACTTCACCTTTTTCATCTCTTTGCAAGTGTTTTTCTAAGAGTTTCTTTCCTACTGATTCTTCAAGGCAGCATCCTGTGTCATATGAGAAACTAAGGAATCTTTATTATTTCTATCATGCCACTTTTTTGGCAGGAGAGTTGAGAGAATTAAATTCTAGAACTGGAAACTTTCCCCTCAAAAATCAAGAAGTAACGAATGTAGTCGTTTCTTGTCAAACATACAAATATATAAACAGGGAAGTGAAAAATAGAAAGTAAATCAAAAAGTTCATGTTTAAAAACAAAGATTACTTTAATTCTTTGTTGCTTTATCTCTGCATTACTAATCCAAGAGGTTTCTGGGAATTTCATACCTACAGTATTTATCCAATGTTTCAATGGACATACTTTATTTTTAAATTGTTCAGTGATTTATTTTTTGCATCACCTCTGAGTATTCTTAATTGTTTTAGATTCCATAGTGGAACGTGAAATATAAGTAAATCAAATACATTAAATAAATAAGCAATCTTGTTTTTAATCATAACTATTGCTTTTCTTATTACATTTCCAGCATGCAAAAGCAGAAGAGAATAATACAAAATTGGCAAATTTGCAAAATAATTGATCCACTGCTATGGGGAAATGCATAACACCTTAGAAACCATACAGTATGCAAATTACCTACAAACCTGAGTCATAGAATGCATGTAATTGCTAAATGGTGGGATGAAACTCACAACTGGAATGTACTGCTGGAAGGATATAAATTGAAACAGACCTAACAACAGAGAAAGTGGAGGTGCATTATATGTAAATAAAATCAGTACACCTCTACACAAATGCATAAAACCAAGGATGAAAACCTCATTGAATGCATAGGGATTAATATAAGAGGAAAAAAGAATGACATTGCCAATTTTTCAGATGACACCAAGCTGGCAGGAATAGCCAATACTCCAGAAGACAGGCTCAAGATCCAGAAAGTTCTTGACAGACTTTCCAATATTTGAGGGGTTGCCGCAAAGACGAAGAGGTCAACCTATTCTCCAAAGCACCTGAAGGCAGGACAAGAAGCAATGGATGGAAACTAATCAAGGAGAGAACCAACCTAGAACTAAGAAGAAATTTCCTGACAGTGAGAACAATTAACCAATGGAACGGCTTGCCTTCAGAAGCTGTGGGTGCTCTATCACTGAAGTTTTTAAAGAAGAGATTGGACAGCTATTTGTCCGGTATTGTATAGAGCAGTGGTGGCGAACCTATGGCACGGGTGCCAGAGGCGGCACTCAGAGCCCTCTCTGTGGGCACGTGCGCCGTCGCCCCAGTCCTAGGCCTTCAGCTGGGTTTTATAAAACCTTTTCGCTTTAGGCCTCCACCGCCGTGTGCAAAAAAAAAAAAAAAC
>NW_015388092.1:15161-79802 GCF_001527695.2 Protobothrops mucrosquamatus | reverse complement strand
AAGCATTTCAGATTAAGATAGGAACCTGGAATATTAAATATTTATTACTCATTAGAGATAGGCCTATTTTGAAAGGTCCTTATCAAGGGTTTGGCCAGTCTAAAGAAAAGAAGAAATAGGGGAGACATGATAGCAGTATTCCAGTATCTGAGGGGCTGCCACAAAGAAGAGGGGGTCAGGTTGTTCACCAGAGCACCAGAGGGAAGAACGAGAAACAATGGTTGGAAACTGATCAAAGAGAGAAGCAACCTGGAATTAAGGAGAAACTTCCTGACAGTGAGGACAATCAACCAGTGAAACAGCTTACTCCCAGAAATCGTGGGCGCTCCATCGCTGGAAGTTTTTAAAAAGAGACTGGACAATCACCTGTCTGAGATGGTATAGGTCCTCCTGCTTGAGCAGGGGGCTGGACTAGACAACCTCCAAGGTCCCTTCCAGCTCTCTATTTCTATTCTATTCTATTCTATTCTATTCTATTCTATTCTATTCTATTCTATTCTATTCTATTAGTTTGTTAAATAATCAATAGTGTCTTTCACATGTTTTAGCACTGAACATTCTGAAACATGAATACCAACCAGATGCATAGTTGGAATTCTTCAAAGTGTTCCATAGCTGCTAGATAGAGTCCTTATTCTCATTACAATTAGCACTATCTAGATGCTAAAAAAAAGTTTCCAATTTAGACAAGTAAAGCCCATTCTCTTGAAGAGCTGACTAATGCAAGCAGATACCTATTCACTCCTCCAAATATTCTCAGTTTGCAATACTGAAATAATAGTGCACCACCATATTTAGATTAATTAAAAGTTTGAAGTACAGGACGTTCAATCAAAATAAATTGTTTCCCACATAAGGCTGAATCAAAAGCTGATTCTGTGATGTGGGTTTGTTTTAATGGGGAGAGAAATACAGAGTAGCATTTTGGGAAGCAAAATTTCAAAGCAGAATTTCTTTAAAAGAGAGAGCAGAAAAATTACAGAAATTGCTGACTTTCAAGTGCTATTTTTAGTAACCTACAGTATTTTAATGTTACATTAAGTAAAGGAAATATTGAAGCTTCATTTAAGAAAGTCATACAGTTCTGATTCATGTGAAATACAGAGAGACCCCTGACAGTTTGATCTTGCTAAATTAGGTATTTTTGAGTTTTCGGGGATAGAAAACATATGCCTGAACACAAAGTAAATAGAACAGACATATAAAATATGCAGTACACATTATAATGAACCAGTTGAGTGCAGTGGTTAAGGCACCAAGCTAGAAACAGGGAGACCATGAGTTCTAGTCCTGCCTGAGGCATGAAGTCAAGCAGCCTCAGGAAGAAGGCAAACCATTTCTGGAAAACATGCCAAGAAAACTGCAGGGACAAGTCCAGGCAGTCAGCAAGAATCAACACTGAGTAGAAGTTGCATGTCATTCCCTCACCCCCACCCCACTCCGCTATTAGGGTGCATTCAACAGTAGTGTGCAAATCCTAGCTTAATCTTATCTATGGATGCAGACACATCCCTGTGAATCTGTTTCTCTCATTCCTACGGTATACTTGCTTCCATTTATGTAAATCACAAGGAAGCTATTTCATCACCATTCTTAACGAGCACTCTCTGTTAAATAATGTTTTTAAAAAGCAAATTATCTTCTCTTTAGGGACAATAAGCAGAGATCTTCAAAGCCTTCATTACAATAGACAAGTTTTCAACAGTTTGGAGCTGTTAAAAGATACCCTTCTGTGGAATCATGAATAGTGCTACTAAATTAAGAACATGACTTCATTTAAGGAAAAAAAATATTTGGAACAAGAATTGTATTTCTTAAACTGTAAAAAAAAAAAAGAGAGCAGAAGTCAATTTCCTTGCCATAGACAGGAAATACAAGTTACATGAAACTCATCACTGCTTTTTACATGTCTCCTGCACTCTTACCCTTTTTTTTTTTTCTAAAATAAACCTTTTCACCAATGGAATACTATGCTCTTTGGACAATATAACCTATATAGGAGAGTAGATAGATACAGGCAGGGCTTTTTTTCTCATAGAATGCCCGGAACGGAGTTCCGGCACCTTTTTTGGATGGAACCTTGTAGGGTAGGCAAGGTGGGTTGTATGAAGTGTGTGAGTTCCGGCACCTTTTTCTTTTACAAAAAAAGCACTGGATATAGGAGTAAAAATCCACACGTCTACAAATTTGGAACTTGATTTAAAGGAGCAATCACTCCCTACTTCACTCTCGCTGTTATCTGAAAAAATGATGTTACTTGAATATGGAATATGCATCTTAAATTCTGGTTTTGATATTTAAATCTTTTTCATTTTCTTCTAGGTATTAAACATATGCTTTATTCCTTGTGCATTTAGCCACCCTGATTAGCATTATCTGTGAGAACCAAGTGAATTGTAGCTTGCTTCACAAACCATGCTTAAGCAAACTGGTGTGTGAATCTAATTAATACAGCTTAGGTTCATGCTCCTTTGCTTCTTTCTACTTCTTCCCTTCTCTCCTCATGATTTTTGCAAACCTCAGTTTGCTATTAAATGTGAAATTTGATTTAACTGTCTAATTGTGAAGGGAGGGAATGTCCATTGTAATTGAAAAACAATTAAACTGAACAGTATGCCACTGCAAAGATTTTATATTATTTTCATTCATTAATGGTGAATGAGTAAACTATACAGACATAAACATACATATACATAAACACACACACACACACCTGTATATGTTTTGTATACATTGAGAAAATATCAGCCCTATAAAGCAGATCAGACTAAAAAACAGACACCATGCAGACCTAAACCTATTTTTATTAGAACAGCTATAGTATCATAATCTTTCAAGTCTGAATATGCTTCCTTTCTTCCTTCTTTCATCTTCATGAATTGAGAAAGTGAGTGTGTGGTATTGATGCAATTTTGCATGCCACTTTCTTGCCCTGAGCTCAAGTTTTGTTTATCTGATTGTTGCCTTGATATCTGATCCTCCCATCTGTCTTTCAAGGCTATCCTCTTTATTCACTACAAGGAGGCTGGGCTGGATGAAGATGTGTATGACTGTAAAACTAGAGGAAGAAACATCAATACAACTTGATGTACTATGCTGACAACTTAAAGTGCAAAGGAACTGGAAGCTCTAGTAATGAAAGCCCAAAAGCACAGTGAAAAAAATAGAATAAGATTAAAGAAAATGAAATGACATCAGATACAGCAATTAACTTACAATTAACAGTGAAAATACTGGAGTCCTGAAAAACAATAGCAAGGTGGATGGACTTGTTTATATTGGCAGTAAGTGTACCTTTGGAGGACCTGAAGACCAATCAAATGGTAGATCATCTTGCAGAAAATCAATGTGTAGTCATTGAAAGTCGACACCAACTTGATGGCACATAATTAATAATTAATCTAAGATCTCTTTATATCTGAGAACATAACTAGGGTATATTATGTAATGTTCATGCCCTATAAAATAATTTTCAACCCTTATATTTTTGTGAATAAATGCATGAGTGCCTAAATATCCTATTTATTGCTGGAAACATACATGCTAAAAAAAACTAGTTCCCATAGAAAGTTTATTTACAGGATTGTTACATCACATTTTACTTAGAATGGATTCGAAGTTATCCTGTAGTTCTACACTACACAAGAAAATTAATAATAGTGTAGTGACAAACTACATTTCATAAAAAAAAAAAATCTCCTGCACATCTTCTTAAAAATACACTACTGATGAATCCCAGGATTGGCCAAAGCATTTTGATACAAATGCATTAGGCAGTCCATCAAACTATTGGAACACATGCTAGTATAAACGTTAACAATGGTGATCTCCAAACAAGAATGTTCTCCCCTAAACAGGAAAGTAGACATAATAATAATAATAATAATAATAATAATAATAATAATAATAATAATAATAATAATAATAATAATAATAATAATAATAATAATAATAATAATAATAATAATAAAAAGTTGGAAGGGGCCTTGGAGGTCATCTAGTCCAACCCCCTACTCAGGCAGGAAACCCTATACCATTTCAGACAAATGGCTGCCCAGTCTCTTCTTAAAAACTTCCAGTGTTGGAGCATTCACCACTTCTGGAGGCAGGTTGTTCCACTGATTAATTGTTCTGTCAGGAAGTTTCTCCTTAGTTCTAGGTTGCTTCTCTCCTTGATTAGTTTCCATCCATTGCTTCTTGTCCTGCCCTCAGGCGCTTTGGAGAACAGCTTGACTCCCTCTTCTTTGTGGCAGCCCCTGAGATATTGGAACACTGCTATCATGTCCCCCCTCGTCCTTCTCTTTGTTAAACTAGACATACCCAATTCCAGCAACCGTTCCTTATATGTTTTAGCCTCCAGTCCCCTAATCATCATTGTTGCTCTTCTCTGTACTCTTTCTAGAGTCTCAGCGTTTTTTTTTACATCATGGTGACCAAAACTGGATGCAGTATTCCAAATGTGGGCTTACCAAGGATAATCAGATTGCTATTCAGAAATAACCTAGTGGTTTCCCCAACATGTATTATTGGATTAGATACATCTAGCTAAAGCAAAAGGTTTATCTACACATCACTCTTCTTGCTCACTTTGTCCTAGTAACTCACACAAACAATAACAACATCCATAGCATTCATGCAATGGCTATTATTCTAGTAACAATAGGCCATATCACAATACTTTCTTGATCAATGCAATGCTGCATTCTTTGCAACCTTAGCTACTCCTAAAGTATGTGCTGATAAGGGTAGACCCATCCTATCAATAGGAACATATCTCAACTGTTTTCATTTTCCTGACCTCCCAATTTCTTTCTTATGGCTACAGTATATATAAGTGGCTTGTAAGGGGCAGCATTCCAGAGCTCTCTGTTGCTGTTCTAACTGCAGCTGCCAGCATAACAACAGCTCCTTCCCATTAACTCTTTTAGCCACTGTCATTCTTGGTTTACAGCTTTTGCCTCCTGCTGACCTGTCAGAAAATCAGCCGCCTCACTCAGTCAAAAGAGTTTTCTCACTGGAGTGTTAAACAAGGTGCAGGCTTTAAAACCTCTTCCCATTGTCAGAGCCCTGTCCTGTGTTCCATCTACTGACCTTTGATCTGCAATTACTTCAGAGATGCTTGAGGTCTTCTGACTAGGACTAGTTAATGATCACGTGGAGTGAAAAACATGGACGTACAAGACTATCATTCAAAGAGGACTTTATGCAGCAGCACTCAACAGCACATCATTTTCTTTCTGATCTGCATTTTTTTACTTTTACCAATAGCATCCATTTACCACTAAGTTAGACTCTGAAACTGTAGATCAGCTATTATATTCAGTATATAATAGAGGAACCATATCTATTAGAAGAAGTGCATGATGACGAGTAATATAAAAGCTCTAGCTATGGACCATTCATACACGTAATACAAACAACTGTGTATGTCAGTTTTCTAACATTTATAAGGTTCTTTGGTGTAATGTGATTGTATATATTTTTTTGTATGTCATTAAAGGTAGGATTAATTTCCTCAGGGAATTCAAGGCACTACAGGTAGTCCTTGATTTACGACCGGTCACCTAGTCATCATTCAAAATTATATCAGACACATACATACCCCATCAACTTCAATTCAAAATACCTACTTGAAGGCCTGCAGAATTATTTTTTAAAAATAGGGAGGAATAGGGAGGTTAAGCACAGCTTCCAAGTGTATTAATTCCATAAGATGTGGGTAACATGGAACACACATATCTATTTAAATATGGGACATAATTTTCTTTTTCAGATTTAGTATCTGTCCAACATTCCAGACATAAACCTAAATAGGAAAATATGCAACGCACAGTGTAAATAATGAGACATTAGAATTAAATTTAATAAATTGTTGGAAAACATGGTTGCATTTCAAGGAAAACCAGCCCAATTTGTTCTGCTTTCTTTAAAATACAAGATGGAAGTGTCCAAAGGGAAAGAAAAAACCTGTAATATATGGAACAACAGTTTCCCAGAACTCTAGAAATCAATCCATGCAGTATATGGGTATATTTCAAGTGGAAATGTCAATTTCCATTTTCAATGCCCATTTTTCAATAAGAAGCAGATGGACAAATACTATACAAATGCAGCTTTATCATCTTAAAATACCTAAAGAAGATGCTCATGTCTAGGAGAGCTTCATTATATACCTCATGTTAAAAGGTATTCCTTCGATCCAAATATATTGTTAAAAAGCCGATATTCAAACTTCATCACTATATTTCCTCATAACAAAATAGTTTACAGCTACAATTTAACTTATTGGAAACCTTTGAAAATTGAAATACACAAATTTAAATGGATTCATAAATAGTACCAAATCCAAGGTTGAAATCTTATATTTGTGCAATACATTTTTCATCCTTGCAGACTATTATCAAAGAAAATAACAATAATGTAATAATAATTCTACCTAGTTAATGTGAATGGCAGAACATGAGCACTATTGGCTGGAAAAACAAGACAAAGTAGAGAAAGATAAGATACATGGTTTAGTCCCTTGTACAAATACAAGTGATTGACAGAATTAATTATTGCCTACTTGAGAGCTACACCAGTTTGGAGAGTGCTCAGTTCATTATGAATGCACCACAGAAAAGTAGCAGATACCAAATAAACAGGTTTTCTCTTTAGCAATTGTACAATGAATGAACTCACAAGTTCCAACTTAATTCAAGAAGGAAAAAAAAACCACATAGTAGTGGTAATAATACTAATTTCGGAAAGTTCATTCTATATTTACATTGCCATACATTCTCTTATTTGTTTCTTATCCTTTTTGTCTGCTCTTGTCAGAACTTGTATTTTGTAATATTAACTTAGGAAATTTTACTTTGATTGGTTATACCATTAAGATTTATAACAAATTACCAACTGTAAGTGCTGAGCTGTGATTGATTGCAGTGGACTAAAATCAAATCAAGCCAATCAATCAATCAACCAACTAACCCTTTTATTAATCAATTAATATTTCAGACAGTAGAAAATAGAGCAGTTACCAATTTCATCTATGAAAATCCAAAATAAATATTTGGTCTTCACTGGGTATCCACATTTGCACTTATATGACTGAAATCAGCCTGAGCTAATGAAACAATAATTAATTTATACTTCCTTACTCCAATGTCTCTTCCTCTCTGCATCAGAGGTAGTCCAGTAATCAAAATTAAAGGATCTTCAATTTAATTCTGCTTCTACATATTAATCCCTCTATTTTTGTAAGTATTTGGCTGGGAACATTCTGTGCATTTGGTGCTGTGTTCTGACATACATTATCAAAAAAAGTGTTTCTCTTTGGTCTACAATTCCAAGAATTGTAATTAATCTCACCAATAGTGTTAGGAGTTAGCCCAATGGGCCTAAAAACTATTTATTAAAATTATAACAAATTTTTACCTCTGAATTTAATGAAAACAGAACATCAATGAAATCATTTTCCCATATTGACTATTTTGCTTTGAAATCTGAGAGGAAAACCCATCATATATAATAACAATGAATAAGATCAATACACAGTGACAAATTCTGTTAATTTTCTCACAGAAATATTATATTCTTCTAATTTCAAAGATGCCAGCCAACAAGAAATTATCTAAAATCTTTATATTGTTCTTCATATGATAATATTCATGTATATATAAATGCACACCAAGCCTACACAAATATAAACACTATTGGTACATATATTATGGAGACGATTGAATACTTATCTATCAAGCGCTCTGACTGCAAAAGCTTTTCTTTAGATATATACAATATACAAAGCGGAGACTTGAACTATGCACTGCTTTCTTTTGGTGTGATGGACTAAAGAATAAGACAATAGGCATGATTTATTATCTAGTAATGAAATGGTCCACAAATTCTTGCCAACAGAGACCATTGGTTTCCATGCAGGAAAACTTTGAGTTCCACATATGTTTAAGAAAAGAATTTGAAATGAGATTAGGACATAAGACTTTTTGTAAAGTTCTTTAGTTGCTAATTTGAAGAATAGTAAATGTCATATGGGCAGACAGATAGTCTTAAGTCAAAGAATCCAGATGTTTGCCTGGACCATATATAAATATTCAGAGTGGGTGAACAGCATCAACTTTTATTTGCAAGCTTTTTATTCTTTTATTCTTTATTCTTTTATTTGCAAACGTCTTACTAGAAGAAATATTGTCAAATGTAAATATGTATTTGCTGGAGGATCCCCCCCCATGCTCCTGACATACTGCCTGGAGCATAAATCATAAATTGTTCCTTCTGTCTCTCAGATCAACTCTTTACTATAGAAAGAAACTTTATTATAAACTGAATAGGTCTCTTACTTTTTAAACAGACTCTACTATGCTATGGTATATACATTCTTTCTTGAATCTTGTGATTATCAGTGTTTGGTTATGCCAACATGATATGTGCAGTTTGAGACTGGAATCTATGCAGGCTAATAATAAACCAAAAAGATTTTCCTTTTTTTTTTAATGCCCAGACATAGGAAGACTTCACAAAAAAAGGTGGCAGGCTTGGAACTACCAGGTAAGCAATGACAATCTGGAATAGGATTTACACGGAGTCTGCCAAGACTCTCAGTATAAATGGCCATAGTATCCTCCCCTCAGTGTGAGTGCGGGGGTCCCATGTCAAACTGTAGATTACACCATGACCGGCTATAAGGTGAGAGCATATATCGGTGCAAAACTTTTTTTCATATAAACGATGCTGCGCTTCAATGGTTTGATGGCCTATCTAGTCCAACCCCCTGCTCAAGCAGGAAACCCTATACCATATTTCAGACAAATGGTTGTCCAATCTCTTCTTAAGAACTTCTATTGTTGGAGCATTCACAGCTTCTGGAGACAAGTTGTCTCACTGATTAATTGTTCTAACAGTCAGGAAATTTCTCCTTTAGTTCTAGGTTATCCCATGGCATCCTGGAACAATACTGTTTTGAAGCATTGTAATATATTTAAATGGCTGGTGACCTACAGCAACCTGCCACAGTCTAGGAAAAGTTAAAAAAGCAGACATCTAAACCAACTAAGACCCCCTCCCCAAAGGTTCCTAATAATTATTCCATCCATGAAATTTACCCTTGTCAACGTCTTGAGAAAAGTTCTGAACGGTTGAATTAAATAAAGAAAAGGAAAGCTATAACCTCCCAGGTGGTGGACCTTACCCGTATATTTTTCACTTTTGACTGGTAACCATTCTACAACCTTTCATGTAACTTGTGCAATAAGAGGCCTAGTCTAGCTTTCCTATTGCTCTAAGAAAACATGAGATTTGCCCTTTAAAAATGTCTCCCCAAAGCATTAGTAGACTAGGAATAGACATTTAAACAGTATGAAATAATTTTGACGATTTACAAAAAAGTGTTTTCGACGTGACATACACAATACTAGTTATATATTTTGACACATTTACCTAATACGTTAATCAAACACCGAATGTGCAAAATCAGGAAACTGATTAAATCTAGATTAGATCATGATACCACTAGCTTGAAAATACTTAGTGTTAGTCATAGAGTTACTAATTTCTATGCAACCAAGTATTTGAAATATTAATATCAAAGAGAAGGTTAACGTGGAGTTTATTCTCTCTTTTGGCCATCGGCACAGAATGTGGCTGCTCTAAGCATTCCATCACTTTGTCTTTTGTATTCTTCACCCTCCCTGCCCTATGAAGAGAGGAGTAAAAGTGGGGCTAAGTAGGGTGAACAAGACAGGAAACATGCAAAACTATGTCTTCGTGTGTAGTGTGTACTGGGTAGCATGGGGTAGATTGCATACTTCCTATTACTTGACTGGAAAGGCAAAGGAAAAAATTGTTTAGAATGAAATAGTTTGTAAAGTAAATCCAAAGAATTGGGGAAATTGGGTGTGTGTGTCTATAGTTCTTGGATGGATCCAGCTCATTTTTAAATTCAGTCTTTCTTTGTTGGATTGCCCCCCATATCAAATAGGGCCTCATTCTATTCAGTTTTCAGACAATTTTCAGATGGATAGGGTTCTAAAAACCTTCTTATATTTTTTTCATAACATTCCACCAGGTTGGAAAAAAAATAAATAAATAAAAAGGTTAAACTTTCCCCTAGCCTATCAGTAGAAGCAATATGACTTCCCTACAGTCACATTTTCTGTGAGTGCAGCAGGAAAAGACTTCTAGTCCAAACACCTGCACAAGCAGAAGACCCTATACCATTCTGGACAAACGGCTGTCCTTCAGTGATGGAACACCTAGAACCTCTGAAGGCAAGTCATTCCACTGGTTAATTGTTCTCACTATCAGCAAATTTCTCCTTAGCTCAAGGTTCTTCATTTCTTGATTAGTTTCCAATCACTGCTTTTTGTCCTACCTTCTGATGCTTTGGAAAATAGGTTGATCCCTTCTTTTTTGTGGCAGCCCCTCAAATATTGGAACATTGCTATCATTTGTCTTTTCCCTAGACTAGACATACCCAATTCCTGCAAACATTCATTATATGTTTTAGCCTCCAGCCCCCTAATCATTATTGTTGCTCTTCTTTTTCCAGAGTCTGAACTTCTTTTCATATTGTGGTGACCAAAACTGGATCCAATATTCCAAGTGTGGTTTTACCAAAGTATTATCAAGCGGTACTAACACTTCACGTGATCTTCATTCTATCCCTCTGTTAATGCAGCCTAGCTTTTTTGGCAGTTGAGCACACTGCTGGGTCATATTTAAGTGATTGTTCACTAGGACTCCAAGTTCCCTCTCACAGTCACTGCTATTGAGCTAAGTTCCACCTATCCTATACATGTACATTTGCGTTTTCTTGCCTAAGTGTTTCTTGCCTACTTTTTTCACAATTGAATTTCATTTTTTAGATAGGGCCCAGTATTCAATCTGTTGAGATCCTTCTGAATTTTGAGCTGATCTTCTGGGGTGTTGGCTATTCCCTCTAGTTTCCTCTACTACCTTTTGGATAACAAAGTTGTCAGCTAGGCTCATAAGGAACCTGTTCAATCTCCCACCTGATGCAGAATTTGTTTCCCAGTTGATGTCAGGGTAGTCAAAGTAACCCATTACTACTGTGCTGTGTTACCTACATACATTGATTAACAAGATTAGCAAAAAAAATCATCTATTTCTTCTGCTTGGTTGGTTGGCCTGTACGGCAATGTCATACTTTTTTTCTTTTATTTTAACCCATTTGCATTCAAGGAGGCTGTCATCCTTGGTTTTATGCATTGCTGTAGAGGTGTAGTGATTTTTTTTTCATATAATGCAACTCCACCTCCTTTTTTGTTAGGTCTGTTTCTTTTGAACAGTTTATGTCCTTCCAGCAGTACATTCCACTTGTGAGTTTTCATCCCGCCTTCAGACTTTTAACCAAGAGCAAGGCAACATCTGCATAAGAAAATGCAGCATATGCTATGTCTGATCTTTTGTTTAGCTAAGTTCTCTTTTATCTAGTTTTAGGTCATATGTATGCAGAAATATTGAAAATTCTAAAGAGTTCAGAAACTTTTAAGCATCACTGTACTCTTGACAACTTTAAGATGCCTTATGTTCATACTAAAGATGGATAAGCTTTAGGCCTACCTTCTTCAAATCCCACATAAGCTGGACTCTACCTCCCACCATTTTCATCTACATAGTCAATAACTACAAGATTTGGAATTATACTGCTACTCATGTAAAGGCACTGGTATGAGGAAAGTTGCCCAAAGTTGACATTCAGTGGCCTAGTATGTGGCTGCACATCTCTTTAGTATCTCTCCTCTATTATTAGAAATTTTTAATTGTACCATCATGGGTATTTCATTAGAAAGCTTACCTCAGAGCTTTCCCAGGTAAGAACTAAAATTGTGTCTATTTTGGGAGTTGAAAGTACTATCCTTTCTATGTAGAACAACAATAACAACAAAATACATTAACTCACCATACAAGAATATTTGGTCAGTCTCTCAAGCCACCTCAAAAACATTTGTTAACAAGATTTTTTCCGCTTTCGAGATTTGTATTCAGTGTTAGCAACATAGATTAGACTACTTTAGTCAAAATGAACAGTCTTAAATTTTAAAAGGGAAATGAACTTCAGAGAGAAGTTTTCCTTGTTTCTATAGATCAGAGTGAAAGACTACTGAACAAAGGCATGAAATTAAAACGACATTGTAATGTTATATTCTTGATTTCATTCATGCATGTGAACTTGGGAGAAGGTAAATAAAATACCAGTATCAGGTAGAGCTACCTTTGAAAATTCAGTTGCTGACTTACAATAGAAAGACAAAAGTAAATATAATGGGTTTTTTTACACTTGACTGACCATTTACTGCTAGCACAAACTTTTAAACAAATCCAAATAATCTTTTCTTCTGTGTGTTTAAAGAGGAAGGCTAGCCTAATAAAGTAAAAAGGTAACATTCAACACTCTTCTGAAAAGGTTACTATCCCTGTATTTCCATACATTATAAAAGAGTCATTTTTAATCCCAAAGTTGAAGAAGAAACATGCCTGGCTTTTCACCTAGTCACTGGAAAACATTTTTATTCACCAAAGATCATTGATAAACAATTCTGTAAAAAATGCTAACAGAATTAAACTGGTTTGAAAGCATATTTTTCAAACTCACAATAATTTAAAATTGTGTAAAATCCATCTTTTTTTTTAAACGGACAGGCAGAGGATTGTATGTATATATTTATACTGCCAAATAAGCTCTTTTTATCATATACCCAGTTCATGAAATGATTTGATAAATATTCACAACAAAGCTGTGTGGCACTTCAGTTTAGTCCTCCAAAGGTATTTTGGATCAAGCAGAACATAGTTCTAGTTCACAATGCAATAGCATCTTTTCATGGGATCACATGACTTCCCTCCACAGATATTACATCATCACAAGAAAAGACACAACTAGTTTAAGATGCTGTAGATATGCTGCACTCTCATGATTTCAAGTCAATCTTATAAAACTTTTGTGTGTCCTATATAATCCTGCACCCATTTTTAGTTATAGTACTGTGGTCTCATCTTAAGATTCTCAGAGCTCTTGATTTGTTAATATGGGATAGTCCAACTCTTTATTTCAGAGTTCTTGCAAATCACTATCTTAGCAAGTGTTACAAACACACACATAAATCAAAAATACATTCCAATACTGATATAGTTCAGTAGCTTGAGATCTAATGCATGTGGGCCAAATTGTGGAATCAAGACATGATTTAAATGAATATATTTCCATTCCAAAATTGTAAGCAGTTCAAAATTATAACTTTAAGCAGAATTTTGCACTGTTTAATTTATAAAAAATAAAAACTACAAGAAACCGTGTGTTTATATACATCAGATTAAGTAGATTTTTATTAATGAAAGTTCATGCCAAATTAAATATGACAATCTGTAAAGTACCAAAATTCACAAAGCTATCTCTTAACAGTCTTTCTTTTTTTGTAATGATCATTTATTATTGCTTGTATTGTTTTAAAATGTTTGTTTTGAAAATTATAGTATCATTTACTACCAAAATTACATTTCCTGTTTATTCAACTGTGTTGGAGAACAAAAGAAAATGAACTTAGTAAGTTTGGCAGTTACGATTTGTGGGCATTAATTTACAGAATAATTAACAATACGGCAGTTTCCATAATTACAGCTCAGACAATTAAGACTAAACTACTGTATTGTACATAAAGGCTGGATATTGTACATGGTTCTAAGAAATGCTTTTATGTCACAGGTTACTTGATTTATTCATACATATCCTATTCATATAAAACAATAAGCCATAGATTATGATTTACAAACCACAATGGCTAGTTGCATGAATGGCAACTTAAAATTAACCAACCTATATTATAAACTGCCTTAACACAATCTATGAACCCAAGTGATTTGATGCTAATCACTACAGTTGTAATCCAAATAAGGCTAGTGCAAATATTGTGATTCAATAACTTCAGCCGCTTAATGTCGCGTTCCCTATTTCCGGTCACAGGATTAGGGACAGTGATAATCTCAGTCAGTTCACTCTTTTATTAGCAAAAAGGTGGTTTACAAAAATATTTTTGCTTAAACCTTTCACTAAAGTGTGAATTGTTATTTATAGGGACTTTATTACGCCTCTTAAATTTTCTTCAGTTCTTTATCATAACCTATTTCCCTTAGCTGGTTTTTATTCTAACTGTCACTATTTCCTAAGTTACTCTTGTGTTGTAAGACTAATATTATGTTGCTTTGCTATACTGTTGTTATGTCATTATTTTTTTCATCCAACGACCTTACTCCTTATTGGTATTTTTCTTGTTATCTCCTAATTCTAATTCTAAGCCTTTCTCTATTCCTTTTTCCCACTTCCCTTTCCTAATCAGTCCCTTAAGAGGTTTTTACTTTCCCTTAACTGACTTGGGAAGATTTTTTAGTGCTGTTTGCTTTCTTGCTGGACAGGCGCTTGATAGCAAATTCAAAGCCTTTTGTGAGATACACCCATTTGACTTTCTTTGCAACAGCAACACTTATCAGTTGGAATTGTTGCAATGAGGGATGTGAGGAGAGATAGACAAATAAATAGAGTACCCAGCCTGTTTCAAAGGCTTGCCAGATCCTAATCTCTGCACTGCCATCCCTTCTGCTACTTCTTCATTACCACCAAATATGGTTGCCAATCTGTTGATGGACACCTACAACAACTTCCCTCTCTGGACCATTGCCGACTTCTTTCTATATTTTTCCGGGTCTTCATGCAGCAAGGACCACTTCAGACCCCAAAAAGGGATAGTAATGAATACCTGTGTTTACTTCTATGTAGCACAAATTGTCTAGCTTTCTACTGAAATAGTTCAGAGGCTAAAAGAGGTTCACATACTGGCCACCTGACTATCCCTCTGTTGTCAGTTAAGAGAATAGTCTCCTCCCCAATTTACAAAGAAGTTGGTATTAAAAGACTAACAAGCCAAGAGATAAACTGGGTCAAAAACTAAAAGCTATCCAGTTGCTGAAATTTCCATAACCTTATATTGTTTTCTTTCAATATGACACTCTGGAAGAAACTTACTTTCTGTTGAATTGAGTTATCAACAGCTTGGTATCTACTAAGCAAGTTGCAAGGCTGAATTGAAGTGAGAATTTTGATCATACATTCAGCCATGAACAAGTCTAACTAATCTATCTTACCTTTTTTATGGAAATAAAATAGATGCATTTTACATATAAAATTAGAAGCAAAGACATCTGCAAAAAGTGGTATCGCACTTTCAAATTGATTGTCTTTTATGTCCTAAACCTAGGCAAATCAATTATGTTTTAAAGTGAGAAAGAAAGGTTTCCCTTCTCAATCTATTGGAAGCAAAAGTACTCAATTTATTGCTAATACTGCAAGCCTAATATAGCAATGTTATTCTTACACAATGACAATTTTAAAGGCATCAATTAGCTTCTCATCATTTCCCCACAAAAACAAAGTTAATCCTTTTCGTCTTCATTTGTAATTTCCTCAATACATATTACGAAAAAGTAAAATACCTTTCGTCATGCTAGGAAGCAAATTGGTCTATCAGATCCAATGATTTTCACAGACAGCATTTTCATTCCAGACATAGTACATGTTGGAAAAGTAACACTCAATTCAACGCAAGATATCAGGGCCCCTCTGCACAATACTGAGCTTCTAAAGTTTACTGCCAACAGTTTCCCCTCCCAGTAAGTCAATGAAGAAGGAATCTTTCCCTCAAGTTAAACAGGTGCACATGTCACAAAAGTACTTTAATAAGAGTCCACAAGATTTGTTGCCGATCAACTTTAAAGAATGTCATGTTATTTAAACCCAAACTGAAAGGTTTTTGAACTTAAGAAAGGCTATTTTTAGAACTGCATTTATTAACAAATTGTATAGCATGCCAAAAACTGGACAAATTCAGTACATTTGCTTGCTATATTTGTTCACATTGCAAAAGTCTGCAAGTTCTTGAATCTGACATGTTTCTACTTGCATTTTTTTTCAACTGACATTACAGAAATTAAAATGATTTATGCTGCTTGTGGATTACATCTTGTTATAAAGAGGAAGACACTGAATTAAAATACATTTGGTCTGATGCTTCTGTCATTTAAACTGGTCAATAGGGACTTCAAAGAATTGAAATTTATGATGCCTAAATGTTCCCTGTTGTTTGTAATTCAATAGCACTTTTATTTAATGACATGCTTTCAAATATCAGTTGGAAATTTAACATGACCAGAACTCTGCTTAATTGCCTATAACTCTTGGGATTTCTGCTTTGCACAGAAAATAACAATAGAACAATTTCTGTGTCAATGGAGGTACAGTAAGTAAGCCTAACTAGACATTGGGCACATATCCAAGAAATGTTCTCTTTTTCTTTTATACTTGCATATTTACATACAATTCATCAGTTTTCTGTGATGGAGATACATAAAGCAACTTAATGTGATAGCCATACAAAAAAAATCATCTTTTTGCTATTTTTTTTAAAGAAAGGAGAGTAGAACAAGGTTAAAATACTTACTGAGACCAAGAATACTAAGACATTATTTGAAATTTTAATTAAGCTGGGAGTGTATCCAACGCTTGGATACAGAGAAGGATGAAAATTGATATATTTTAATGGTTCCTGAACATCTTCATTGTAAACTTGCCCAAACATATCTACATTGCTTAAAATAGCAAATAGAACACACAAAATAAGGTACAATTAAAAAAACTCCTAGACAGAATTTACTTTTCCAGAACTAAACAGGTTTGACATAGTAGTGGCTCTAGTGTACAGAATGTTCTGAAGAAAATCTAGCTATATGGTTGGTAAGAGATGACATCAGCTTGAGAGCACACAATCAATCAGTTAAGAAGTACCAAGACCATAGGCTTGACAGAGAAGTAAACAACAACAATATAATGGAAGAAAGCAATAAAAAAATCACTTCCATATTGTTACAAGAAAACCTCTTGGATACTGTATGTTCATAAAATTGCCAGAAGTCAAGTTTAACTTGAAGAAGATTTTAAATATTCTGAATTGAACCATAATGCTTGCAATATCCATCATCTGACAAAAGTAAAAAATAAAAAATTAATAAAATATAAAAATAATTAAAAATTAAAAAAGAATAATTAAAAATAATAAATAATATAAATTAAAAAGAAAACAAACTCAAAGGGCAGACTCAATAGACCGCTAGGTCTTTTTCTGTCATCGATTTTCTATGTTTCTATTCAATATAGCTCCATTTAATTTGAATTAAATGAGTAGTCTTGTCTTTAAATAAATGAGCATACTTAGCTGTCAGTTACAGCTGAGAGAGAATAACCAATGCAAACATACTGTAGGGCAGGGGTCTTCAAACATGGCCCTTTTATGACTTGTGGACTTCAACTCCCAGAATTCCTCAGCCAGCGTGCCTGGCTGAGGAATTCTGGGAGTTGAAGTCCACAAGTCATAAAAGGGCCAAGTTTGAAGACCCCTGCTTTAGGGCATGCCTTACAGATAGTCCTTGAGAAATGTCAGGCCACTTAACGACAATTCAAAGTTATGACTGGCACTCCAAAATAATAGACGACCCTGTTTCAAAGTTACAACAGCTGTAGTGCCAGCATGGTCATTCACGTTTATGACAGACCAGCAGCAGATCTCCTGCCTCTCTTTCCCCCCAATCCGCTCTGACAGGACGTGCAGCACTCGGGCCCGCCCCCACGTTTTCTGGAAGCAACTGCCATTTTCAGGGCCCTGACAATTCCTTGCTAAAATGGCAGCCATTCCAGAGCTTTCTTAGCTGATTAGCTGCCCCCCCCCCTCCGTCAGCTTTGCATTGGGAGGCTGCAAAGCTCTCCTGCATGTTGCCTGGTTTTGGGAAACTGGTCTTTGCTAAAAGGCAGCTTCAGGATGAGTTTTCCAAAACCTCAGATTCAGGTGCCCTATATGTCACAGCACTTGCTAAAGGATATAGCATAATTCTGAAAAATAATTGATTTAGCCAAGCATTTTCCAGTGGTACGGCAAGCTCACAGGGAATAAAGCCACCTTTTATTTTATTTTTGTTTATAAATTTTAGACAGAATAAGGAGTATTAAAGTGACAGAAAGTGAAAAATAAAATGCTTCAACATAAGATACCAACAGAAGAATGAGACAGAAATGCTAGATTCCATTCTTCACCACACTGGATACTGCATGTGTTAATTTAAAATTCCTAACATCTCTCAGGCAGAAGCAGCACAACTGGAGGGTACCAAGCTGCAGAAGTGTGCGCCTACTGTAAGTGTTTATGCGCACCCTACATTTGGCCTTTAGTGTCTCCTCATGATTATAGTTATCTAACATCATATGTATACATAATTATTTTCATCTTAGATTAGAAGATCAGAATGATAGTATTTAGTTAAATTACAGATATATGTGTTTCTTTAGAGCAAAAGACACGTAAGCTTTGAAGGAGGCAGAGGCACAAACCACTTTAGGGATAGATGGAAGGAGAAATATACAATATCGTAACTGTGTCTCAAGAAAAAGAGGCAGGTTTTACTCTTGCTTTCTTTTTTTGGGGGGGGGGGAGAGAAAGTAGGAAATCACCACATTGAACTCTGCCTGCTATATTTAAAAAGGATCCTGTAAAAATTTAGGCTACGCTATCATATATCTCAGGAATAAATCATACTGAACTAGTTAGCACTCATAGGATTTCTCTCATCTCTTATTTATTTTAATGACAAGCTGGCATATTTGACCACAGATTAGGGACAGACCTTTGTGGAGATTTCAGAGACTTTCCAATCAAAAGAAATAACACTCCTGGGCCAAGGCAGAAAGCAATGCATAAATTAGTCATTTTGAACTTGGGTGGAGTCTTCTGCCAGCTAATGGAAATCTACTTGGCTCTGCTTACCCTGTGCAACTTCATTAATTTTTTTACAGCACCCTAGTGTTTCCAGCATCCTTTTTATTAATAACAGTTTAACCTATGTTACACTGATTGGATTCTAATTGTATCTTGCAGGGTGATAAAAGATGAGCAATCTCACTTGTCTGTTTTCTGGTAAATGGGTGGTTTTTTTTTAAGTGACCCTGCTTTTCATGTCTGCACTTGCGAATAGGCAACCTCTCCCCATGTCAGTCATTTTCTGAGAGTGCCCATCCTGCGCTTCCAAACTTCCAAACATATCTACTGACCTGTCCCTGCTTTTATCATTCAGTGAACAAAGAAAAACAACAACTGAACACTGATTTGAGCACAGAAAAGCACCCGAAGGTAGAACAAGAAGCAATGGATGGAAACTAATCAAGGAGAGAAGCAATCTAGAACTAAGGAGAAACTTCCTGACAGTTAGAACAATTAACCAGTGCAACAACCTGCCTCCAGAAGTTGTGAATGCTCCACACTGGAAGTTTTTAAGAAGAGACTGGACAGCCATTTGTCTGAAATGGTATAGGGCAGTGATGGCGAACCTTTTAGAGACCAAGTGCCCAAAAACTGGCCCCGCCCCTGCTCCACCACCTGCCCTGCCCCCACCCCGCCTGCCCGCAGGGCCACTCACTGCCTCCAGGGCCTGCTGCAGATCGCCCAGGCAGCCCAGCAGTGCCATGGCAGCCACGCCCTCTGCCTGTGCCCCGCAGCATCAAGTGTGCATGATGGGGCGTGAGGCCAGATTCTTGTCTATGCTGCCTGGCTGCCATGTTCTTGGCTGAGCTGCTCTGCATGGGCCACGCTCGGGGGCGACTCTCCTCCAGGGGGGCTGCTGGTGAGGAGGGGGTCACAGGGGGAGGCAAGCCTGGGGCAATGGCACATGTGCCCACAGAGAGGGCTCCGAGTGCCGCCTCTGGCACGCGTGCCATAGGTTCGCCACCACTGGTATAGGGTTTCCTGCCTGAGTAGGGGGTTGGACTGATCTCCAAGGTCCCTTCCAATTATTATTATTATTATTATTATTATTATTATTATTATTATTATTATTATTATTATTATTATTATTATTAATCCTGTAATGTGTCAAGAACAGCATTAGAGCATAAGTGCTATTTGCTGTGATTTATAAAGATAAGCAAGCACAGAAATTAAATAAAACCATTAACGTTCAGAACTGCTGCCAGCCAGTTGGTGTGATGGGGCATTCTTTGATAAGAATATTTTTTTTAATGAAGATTGCTATGGAATATTCTATTTAGAAGTGGCAAATACTATAGGTGGTCTTCTTCTTTGGCACCAAGGATATAGTACATATATATTTTAGATACTGTACTGTTTATATTTCACAAACTAAGCTGTGGACTTTTTCCCACTGAATGCCTAGGCAGGAAAGCTGTCAGCATTTGAAAACTCAACTCCCATGTGGTGGACTTCAGATGCAATAGACATAGAGGGATTCTGTGTGGGGAAATGAAATAATGAAAAAGTCCACTGCATTCAAAATACTGTGGCCAGAATAAATTAATAACTGGTACTACCTGAGTATTTCTGCTCACTCTAAAACACCGTTTATTCTTTGAATTGGAAGTATTCTATAAAGAAAGATTCATTTCTATAATAAAAAAGTATCTTCGTAAGTGATTCAGTACTTCATGATAAAAACATCTTGGTAACTTCTTATTTGGGTTGTTTTTTTAAAAAAAAAATCACTATAGAGAGTACAGATTATGACTATAGCAACTGTAGGCAAGGAGATTATCTTTCTATTTTATTGTACAACAGCCAGCACCTAGCATAACAATACTACTGTATAAATAAACAAACAGTGGAAACAGTAGTTACAATTAAGTCTTTTACTTTATTAAACTGTTGTTATTATTGGCAATTTGGAGGGGCCCAATGGGTAAACTGAAATTTAGGGGGAGTTCTGGATAAATGTAGTTCCAAACGAATAGCCAACAACATTTTTTTTCCCTAAAAACCCTCCTGGATTGACTGCAGACCTGTCCATCCCCATTTTTTTCCTGGTTCTATACCAGTTTTTTGGAAGCAGAGCAACACTGAACTTAAAAAATGTTGGCAATCTAAGAGCTTGAGAGTAATCCGTTTTTCTGTTGGCTGTCCTATTTTTCACTCCACTCTCAGCAGCTAGGCATATAGAATACACAGTGCTCATTCCAACCTAATTACTAGGGAAAGAGGTCAAGTAACCTCAACAGGGAACCTAAACTTAATACTGTAGTTTCTAGTCAGTTTCATATCCCTATAAAAACTGCTCAGCTTGATAAAGCACCATGCTCCTTATAACTATTACCCCCAGAACACAGGCTCTGGCCAAAGCTGTCAATCTTGCAGCTACTTTTGTATTTGTTATGCTTTTATCTTATGGAGATCAAATCTCAAATGAATATATTGTCAACTGATGCAGAAAAGCCAAACACTTGTTTCTCCCAGCTTCTACATTCAAGTAAGCCATTAGACTTTCACAGTGTCCTCAACCCATACCCTACACAGAGGTTTTATACTACAAATTACAACCATGGTTAGAACTATTATAAAAAGCTATAGATTTAAAAAATGATATTGTGCTATATTTCTAGCTTATCAGGAATATAGGATGATATCCCCCCCTGAGATTTGTACTGGTCCCATCCTTCTGACTTCCTGCAAACTTTTTAAAACCCGGTTTAGTTTGTTATTGGCTGCTTGGCCTTTGAAGTTTGGCCTTCCAGTTAGCTCTCTTCTTCTTTTTCTAGATATATTTTGATTTCCTTTAACTTTTATCTCTAAGCCACTCAGAGTTGAGATAGCCTTGAAATAATAAACAAATTAACAAACAAACATCCTTGCAGTAGGGCATCATACCATATAACCATTTGCATTTTTCTTTATTACAGCATAAAATACAATAAAATGAAGATTAAGAAAAAGGGACACGTAATTAAAAACAAGAGAAGAAAAAGGTGTTGACTAATACTATTATGACCTCAACTTTTTTACATTACCTATGATTGTTGCAAGCCAGTTCTATAACTACACAATTATTAAATCTTCAAACTAAATTCTGAATTTCATTTTTTATTATTTCAAGAAAACCAGAATAATATCCCAATAGAAACAAGACCAAATAAAATCTCTTTGTTTAAAACAGTTTACATTGCCATCTTAATCAAATCCATTTTTTCCCTATTCTGGGTTGTGAGATATATTTCTGTTTACACTTTCTAAACTATTTATTTATCAAACTTGTATGCTACCCATCTCTCCAAAGGTGACACTAGTGGCTTATAGACATTAAGAAACTATTGTTATTTATATTAACAAAAAGTTTTCTTCTTTATTTGTATTCTTAACCATTTTCTAACTATATGAAATACCCAATCATTATGTATAAAAAATAAAAAAAAGAAACTGAAAAAATGACCCATTTTTAAACCGACTTTATAAGCACAAAACAATGCATTGGAACTTTCTTTTGATACATGTCAAACCAATAGAAACTCCAATTAAGATATTAATTAAATTTAAGTCATTCCCTCCACCTTGTTCTCATAAAATCTTTTTCTTCTTTGGAATGTCTATTAAATAATTATAAACTACTCTTTTTTCCAGAGATTCTCCAATATGATTTTTAAAACAAATATGTCAATATTGTCAAATTCCATTCAAGTTTTGAAGTGGTAACCCCGAACATGTTCTCTTGAGGATTGTAGATTTACTTGCAACACTTCGTTTAATTGCATTGAGGAACTTGTAATTAAACCTTCTTCATAATAGGCACTGATGGTGTCAGATTTATATTCCAAAATCACAGTTAAGTCCTTTGCATTGTCAAATACTTGTGTGATAGTCTCAGAGGCTTGATAACTTTCTGCACTTGCTTGCATCTCTCAGTTACTCATCTTTCTTCCAACTGCTTGGGTAATTTGTTCCTCTTGCTCCTGTTTTGTGACATTTTTGGAACATAGTTAATCTATAAAGTGAATTGTTTTGTTTAAATACTCCTCCAAAATAATTTCTGAATACATATTTCAAGTACAGTCTTACCCCACTGAGCTCAAGAAAAAAACCTGAAATGGTACAATGGCAGTGTTCCAATATCTCAGGGGCTGCCACAAAGAAGAGGGAGTCAAGCTATTCTCCAAAGCGCCTGAAGGCAGGACAAGAAGCAACGGATGGAAACTAATCAAGGAGAGAAGCAACGTCCTAGAACTAAGGAGAAACTTTCTGACAGAACAATTAACCGGTGGAACAACCTGCCTCCAGAAGTGAATGCTCCAACACTGAAAGTTTTTAAGAAGAGACTGGACAGCCATTTGTCTGAAATGGTATAGGGTTTCCTGCCTGAGGGGGTTGGACTAGATGACCTCCAAGGTCCCTTCCAACATTATTATTATTATTATTGTTGTTGTTGTTGTTGTTGTTGTTGTTATTATTATTATTATTATTATTCATGTAATCAGGGCAAACAGGGTTTGCATTTTCCAGATGTAATCTTTAGGGGGGGAAATACATTGTTTTGGCTGCTGTCTCCAGACTGGAGCATGAAAAAGGGGAAGAGCCAACAAAAAACAGAAGTTGCTGGCTGGTCTGTTTATAAAGTTTGTTCCAGAATTTGTGTGGTGAGGACTATGGTTAGCTTTTCTAGATATTATTTAAACACCGGTTACATGGTGCAGATTATCGATTTCATGTTACACACATTTAATTTTATCCAAACCAAGGAAAGATAGGAATCAAGCTTGGTTATACTCCCTCCAGTAACTACACGTTGCATATCAAATTTAGCTGAGGGCCAAGTCAGGATGTAATGAATGAGAGACAATTCTCAGATTCATGGTATTTGATATGTTAATTATACAGAAGCCTTGATAGTTCCTATCAGAGCAAGAGTACACGGGTTTATATCAATAGGGACACATGTATTAAGTTTCTGGGTACTCGGCAAAAGTAAGAGAAAGAATTTTTCATCTCTACACTTTTGATATTTGGCTCACCAGTTCAAAGAGCACTCTTTATCCTTTAAAATGATTGTTCAAGTTATAAATACAAAAATCTCACTCAAAAAGATGGTGAGGTAAGAGAAGAAAACTTTCTCTCGCTACAGAAAAAATGTAGATGCTGTTCTCAGAAAGAGACCTGTTTCCACTGATTTGTATCAGATAACCTTATACATTGCTCCTGTTGGATTTTTTGTCCCTTAGAGCTGCGAAAATCCATCCAAAACGGTCAAAGATCACATTTACAAATGCAGCCCAGTTCTCTGGTTGCCCCAGCAACAAGGGGAGTCCTCTGAAAGACTTGGTCTTTTTGAGTTTCACACTTCTGCCAGCCAGCCTGTTTATGAGTAACTAAGGGGAACAATGATATTCTCTGAATGCTTGTTCAAATTACCACATGCCAGACAAGCTAAGGGGAACAGAAAAGGAAGCAAAGAATGATGGCTGACAAAAGTATATAGGAATGCAGGCGGTTTACATTATATACAGGCAGAACACCTGCTGCTTATAGTAGCTTAAATGTTACGTTAAGATAAATTTATCTGATATTTCACAGGATGATCCTTTTAATAGGATATACGTTATTTCTGAACATTTCTCATCTGAGCAAGACATAAATGAAAACAGCGAGATGCAAGGGTCTCTGGTCACCACATACTGCACGAAATTTATTTATTTATTTATTTGTTTATGTGTTTGTTTGAATTTATAAAGAATCTTACAAATAGTGGCATAAACACTGCAGCATGGAAAGGTTTTTCAAAACACTAGAGAAAGAGCAAATTGATTGTGACTTTCCATGTAAAGTCATTAAGATCTTTATTCTACTGTCCAAATGTTGAAAATAGTGTTTGATGAGAAAGCTTTCAGTACTATCTGCAGAAAGTCAGCCGCGCTTATCAAGTAATTGATTTTTTTCTCTTAATAAATAACACTTGAAGTACTAATGTGGGTATACATTCATTTTAAGTTAACATTTGACAAATAAAGATTCTAATCTAAGCTGTGTTTTAAACTCTCGCTTAAAAAAAAAGGGAAGGTAGCACAGAAAGTACAGGATGAACAATGAATGCATTTCCACAAACAAATAGTATGTGCTCCTAATACCAAAATACTAGAGAAAGTGAAACTTAGATCACAACTTTAAGTGTGCAAAATTGGTCTGAACTGTAAAAAAAAAGAGAGAGAGAGAGAGAGAGGGAGATCATGCTATGCAGGGCAACAGACTTGTTCAGCATTCATCCTCTGAATACAAAGCATTAAGTGGCAGATTTGGTCAAAATATTTACCATGGATATATCTAGTCAAGCAATCATTTAATATTTATTTACTTAATCAATTTATATAACTGATTGTTTAGCATACTACTTAGGGTGGTGCATATCATCAATTAACAATGATTTTCTTAAAAACCACATAAAATACAAGCATAAAAAGCATAAAAACCAAAAACCCAGCAAATAAAGTGCTGAGAAAAAACTGCCTCTAGGGCTCATTCCACTCCCGGATGTAAGGCCTGGCAAAAGAACCAGGTATTTAATGCCAGGGCAAACTGGATCTCTGAGGGAATATTGTCCCTGTGTTTGTCTAATGCTGTTATGCTACTAACAATATAAAACAATCAGCAGCATTAAAACCACAAAAATCCACTATTAAGGTCTACCTTCCATATCAAAAGTCCATTGGAATAAGATTGTTTCAACTGCTCTGTAAAAAGCAAGCACTATGTTGCTTTATGGCAGTTTTTCAAATTTGGTAATTTTAAGGCTTCAATTATCAGCATTGAAGATCTGGGAGCTGAAGTCCACAGATCTTAAAGTTGCCATGTCTGAAAAACACTGGCTCAAACTAGCATATGTACAGGCACTGATTCAGTATTCATTTATGATGTAATTATTTGCATGTACTGCTAGGTTGCTAATAATGTTGGCCAGGATGAAATGTGAACAGGAATCTTTGTCTGCCCTGGAAAGACAGCCTACATTAGAATTCTAGCTGCCTGCATCACCAAATCTTGTGGCACACAGGATGTTGATTTGCAGTGTTGTGGGACCTACTTGTGGGACCTACTGTATCTAAGAACTGTTTCATGAAACTGACATCCCAGATTGTGACCTAAAGATACTCACTGTTGATAATGTCCATCACAGACACTTTTTAATTGAAAGAAGCTTTTTACATTATACTGGGAAAAGATCCCGTAAAAACACACCAGAGAGCCAATAAGCTTTAATACAACGATCAACATTTTTTCTATAAAGGGCCTGATCCCATCCCTCTTTTATGGGATGTGAGAATAACCTAGGACAGGGATAGGCAACCTTGGTTCTTTTATGACTTGTGGACTTCAACTCCCAGAATTCCTGAGCCAGCGTGGCTGGCTCAGGAATTCTGGGAGTTGAAGTCCACAAGTCATAAAAGAGCCATGGTTGCCTACCCCTGACCTAGGAGATAGGAAGAGGAGCCACAGCCAAGACAGCTATCAGACAAGAGGTATCTCAACCCATAGAAGCAATGTGAGTATGGGGAGAATCTCAAAAGGGACACTCCCTATTTCTCTGGAAAATAAAGGCAAAAGAGGAGAGAAGCATGTTCAGACTTGCAAGATTCTGTTACTGAAAACTTTATAATAAAGGTAGTTTTATTGCTCATGGTTTGGCTTCTTGTCTGGATGACCTCAGAGGGCTGACACTTTTTCTGAAAGCACAGTTAGTAGATCTGCAAGCCAAGGAGATTGGCAGCCATTGGACCAGACTGCTAGCAAAGAGGCCACTGATAGGCCATTATTCCTGGCCAGAATGCCAAGGCCCTCAGCCCTGGCCTTGGCAGCTCAGCTGATGAAATATGCTACCCTCTCATCAGCTGATTCTTAGCTTGAGGGCCAGATTTGACTTGTGGGTTGTAGTCTGCTAATGTTTGCTTTAGTGGTTAAGATGCTAGACTAAGAACAGAGAAATTTTGGTTCTTGTCTACCCTATCAGATGACTTTGAGGTCAGTTACTTTCTCTCAGCCTCACCTATCTTATCTCATTTTCTTGAAGTGAAGAAACAGGAAGAGGGAGCACTATATATGCCATCATTAGCTACTGTCCCAAAGTTAGGACCTGAATCTAATAAAAAATAGTACACATTCTCATAGTACAAAAAGCAGTTACAAAGTCTTATGGAACACAATTAAGAATCCAGTTCTCCATAATGGCATTTCTTCAATGTACATGAACCAAAAAACAAAAAACAAAAACCCCAGTACAATTGTTTCACACATAGTGGGGTAGAAGCAGACACATCCCCAGTTAGGCAGCACTGTTACATAAATGATGAAAAAATCTCTTCCCAGGAGATTTCCCAAGCTGTGCTTTTCAAGCTTATCATTGCTATTCAAGGCTCTATGCTAGCTTTTAAGAGCTCTCTCTGTAACTCTAGGAAACCAAGCTGCGATCTGAAGCTCCATCCCCCAGAATCCAAGGCTCACAGAACTAAAAAAAAAGGGGGACTTTCATTGTCATTAAACATTTCTGTTTGAAAAGTGATTAAAATAAGCATTGATACACAAACCATACTCTAGAGATCTATTCTCCTGCAAGTGACAGAAATCTGCATTGGGACAATGAAATGGGCTCTTCAATTTAAAGGGTCCCTTACTTTCAAAAGCCCACAACAAACATGTGCCTTGCAGCTTACTTTTCTTGAGGGATAACTAAGTGTAGGTTTCAGTCACCATGACAACACTTCTTTCTCGTGCCAATGCTTTTTCTAGCCCAAACAATTCTTTCTTGAAAAAGAGCATGTTACAAGACTCTGCCAAAATGGTCTCCAGGCATTTATTAAGAGAAGCGAATCTATGAGGTTTCTTATTTGGCAAAATGCAAAATTTGAATGTAATGTTAATGCTGAGACAGTCATGGTTACCTTATAAAAAGTAATGACAGAGTGGAATTTATTTTTTTTTAAGTGCAATCTCAGAAAACATGAGCAAAAGTTTCCACAAAGGATTATTTTTATCTATAGGAAAAGTTCCATTGTCACTGCCACACTAAAAAAAAAAAAAATCTTAATCCTTAACATATATGTACCTGGAAATGTTCTACTGATTAAAATGAAATTTGTTTTTGAGGAAGCTGAGATTGCATTAAATACTGATCCGTACAATACGCCAGTATTTAATTTTTAGTTATAAAAATATTTTTGAATTAAAATAATTTCTATAAGTCCAAAATCCTTAGTATCCATGGGATTGGCAACCAGGAAGCAAATGACAATATACCCATGGTGATATCACACAAATGCTGTGACTTATGTACTTGCATCAGACAAGTTACAAAAGATAAAATGAGGACCCAGATTGTTGGGGGCAATATGCTGACTTTATAAACTGCTTGCAGAGGGCTGTAAAGCACTGTGAAGTGGTATATAAGTCTCAGTGCTATTGCTATTGTTATATTAGTTACTATATATCAATTAGAGAAAGAATTGCTAAGTAAACAAGCAGAAATAAAAATGTTCCTCTGAAAATTATTCTTATCCAGTAAGGAACGAAAGCAACATACTTTGCTGAGATTATGTAATAACTACATAAAGTTTAGTTTTTATGTGGTGATATTTTTTAAATATGTATACCCCATCTGCTAACTAATCAAAAAAGCTAACAATATCCTATAAATAAAATCAAAACTATAAACAATAAATTACAATAAACACTAGTCATATTAAAATTGTAGAAGAAAGCCCTCTCCAACACTTTAGAAAGTAAAGTAAAAGCTTCTCCTGTTGATCTTAACAGATTCTAAGAGAAGAGGTGACTGTCTTAGACAAGTCCTAAGCTATTTATGGCTTTAATAGGTAATGGAAACATTTTTAAGTTGTGTCTAGTATAGAATAGGCAGCTAATACAGATCTTTAGTACACACACCACATAATCCCCGTATGATTAGCAATGATTAGCAACCCAGCTGCCACATTTTGCATTAGCTTAACTTCAGGATACTTTTCATGGATAGATACAGATAGAATATAGTAATCAAATTGGGATATAGCCAAGGATCACTGCCAAATCCAGCTGGATCATGAAGGTGAATTGATCCAGCCCAGGCATAATTGTATAAAAATACTCTTTTGTTATAACCACCATCTATGAATTCAATGACCAACTGGATTCCTAGGTAGTGGCTATAACAAAGAATATTTGAGAATACAAAAAGGTTTAGGGAATACTTACATATTGCAAACCTGTTCTTTCCAGGAAAAATAACCTGTCTAAAATAAGATGAATTTGAAGTCCTGAATCCCAGTAGTACCTCCATCTTGTCTGGATTCAATTTCAGTTTGTTTTCCCTCATTCAGGACTCTACTGAATTTATACAATATTCAAACAATTGCTTCCTTGGTTCACAGGAAAAACAAAATAGGGTAAAGTGACATCCCATTCCAATATAGTAATGACGTCCAGCAGTTTAATGTGGAAATTAAATAGTATTGGGGACAGTACAGATTAGTGCATTAGGTATCCAGAAGCAGTCACCCAAGCAGCCCCTTTTGGATATGTTACAACAGAAAGGATGAAATTACTGTAAAACAGAGGGTCCAAGACCTTAACTCATCAAGTGATCCAGAAGGATACCATGGCTGATCATGTCAAAAGTCCAGATTTACAAGCTGAAAATGATCCTGAATTAGGAAGGAATCACCCAAACAAATGATTCAAAAAGAGTAAGCATATAATTACTAATCTACTTTAAAACTGATATTCTCTTTAAAACTGGTATTCTCTTTAACTATCTTCGTAACTTTGTAGTGTAATAAAACAAAACTAAATAATGTTCCCAACAGCAGATCTCAGTTCTGTAATAGAGTAAGCATGTGTATTTTTAAGGAAGCTTGAGTGTTTTAATGGGATCTTATTCTTGTACATTTAGAATTGCAAATTAAAACAATTACATTAGAATAAACAACACTACCATTTTTTAAAAACTAACCACCATCTTACAATGGAACCAAGACTCTCCAACTGATGAAGAGTTAAGAGAAAAATTATGATCCATTTCTGTTAGAACAATATTCTGCTGAGTATTTAAAACCAAGTCTTATTATTTTAAAGTGAGTTTATGTTCTCCAATAATTCTACTTATGACTTAACTCACATCATATCTCTGCAAAAAAATGGAAACAGAAATGAGTTATGGATAGCTTTGAATGTTTTAGCATTCTTAGCATTGATCAAATTTTTAGCTACAAGATACTCTTCAGGAACTGGAGAGAAAAATCAAATTTGAAAAGGGCATTACTGAACTGTGAAGGAGACATACAACCATGGTATTATTAGTAAAAAAAAAAAGCAAAAATTTCTTTTTCGACTGAAGTTTTAGAGAGCTCTTGCAAGGGATAGGACATGTAAGATGACAGACTGAGATTTTGAATTGATTCTTTTAGTAAACTTTTTCCAGTGAACTGCTTTGGAGATGAAGAAACTTTTACAACAGGGACGTTTGAGGAATTCTGGAAGCCCACAAAGTCTTAAAAGTTGCCAAGGTTGGACAATCCTATTTTCTAGTGATAGGATTCCCTCTCTGGGCCTTGTTAAATAATATTTTTCTCATTTTGGCAGGAAAAGCTAAATCTTCTCCCTGTGCACATCTTTAATTATTCATACTACTGTTCTAGAAAGAGTTTGTTGAGATACAAGCCTTCTTACAAGGAATTAATACAGATTAGTTTAAGACAAACGTTCTTTGGGAATTCCATATAAGATTAGTCATGATTTGTCAAGTAACAAAACTGGCATTCCTTCAGCAAAGTCTCAATCAACCTGAATTGTTATTTTTTTTTCCAGGAGCACATTTCACTGCAATCAATAATTATTTCAGAATATGCTATATGAGTATTTTAACAGTGGCTTAAATACAACATTTAACACAGATTTCTATCATCTGTGAGAGCATGGTGCAAATGCTTTGATTATCATGGGATGGATGCTTCCTCATTTGCAAATGACTGTCATCACAAAACAAAATATCAGATGGGCCTGCCAAGGGCACCAACTTTGGGACATCAGCTTTATTGCAAAATACATCTGATAGGCAGGCAGGATAATACCAAGGAAACATAGTTTAAAGTTTCACTTCACACCATTCCAATAGTGGCAGAAATTTGGTCTGTAGGGCTTCAAGACTTGGTGGAGGGAAGGACAGGATTTCTCACTCCTAGTTATAATTCCCTCTCAGACTTGACTTCATCATCTCATATTGTTTTGAAGATCCCAAAACATGTTTCAGTTTCCTTCACACCAATTGTCTGAACATGTCTATCCAGATGGTAACAATGCCTGCAGGATATTACTCCTTCAAACTACCTTTTCCAATCATTAGGCATTTTAAAGTATTTTGGGAACTCCATTTTCCCATTACGTATACTGGAGAACTTTCCTCTATTGCAAAGCATCACAATGCTCCTCATACTGAGCAGCAAAGATACAAATGTTTGGATTTCCTTCATTTCTTTTAACACAAATTCTATTTTAGGGAGTGGATCATCAGTTTAGCTACCCTTATGAAGATTAACACTGTCAGCAACTCCTTAAGCCAAACATGTCTTTCCTTGCACTGTACCTGCATATAGAAATTGAGTATTCTGTAAAAAGATACAATGACTTTAAAGAATTGCCAACAGATGCAATAGGAATGCCTTCATATACTTAGAAACTAGCTCCTTTTGCATTCAAAACTAAAGTTTATTATTTTATTACTTCAATTTTATGGCCACCCACTTCCTGTGAAACTGCACAACCCTGATGTATCTTTGGGGAAATGAAAAATAAGAAAAGGAAAAGTTTCCATATACCAATGACTTCCTGCTAATGCTTCTGAAGTTGATGTCCAGATTATCCCCAGCAGCATAATTAATGGATGGATTATATGAGCTGAAGTGGATATACATGGACATCGTCAAGTTAAAAGAGGTCATTTATACTAATTAATGCTGAACCAAGCCAATGAATGAGAAAGTTTTTTCATTTGATTTTATAAGTAGGTATTTAGGACTGAAACCAAGCTTTTTTTTCCCTATCACAAAATTCTAATGAGCCAGTGCTTGGAGGCTAATTAAATACAACAAAATTATTAATCAACTAGCCTTTTATACACTCATTCACATGTATACACATGTACAGTATAAGCACACACACTTTAAGAATAATTTCCTGTAAGTATTATTAATGCATGAGTCACAGTTTGTGCCATCACAGCTTTGATTACTTTTGCCTTTAAAGTCATACTTTTGTAGGCTTTCCAGTCAGACACACTTTGTGTAATCAGAAAGGCAGCATAAATCTCCACAGCCTGTTGCAACAGAAATAAGTGAACCCCAATCACAGAACATACTAAAATAGATTATTCTGTTATTTACCTATCAGCATAACACACCCATTTCTTTGGAAAATAAAAGAAGGAAGTTTACTCATCAGCTAATATAAATACCACAAGGTAGAATGAGGTATTAACTTAAACCAGGAATTCACACTGCACTTGAAAATGTTTGAAAAATAAAAGCCCTTCTTTAAAAGTCTCCTCTAATCTCGGATAGATTTATTATTCTCACCCTCTCCCCCATCTTTCTTCTTCAATGTGACTATCAGAGCATGACTGCCACTCCTATGTGAGAACTGAAGTACAAAAATCCAAGAGTATAAAGTGGGAAGGAAAGAGGAGTCCAGCTTTCAAAATCTACAGCATCCTTATCACATTTGTACTGTTTCATCCATATCTTGTTACCACTTGTTGCCTCTTCCCAACTGTGATCTATATGTTCTATTTTAATTTCATTATTTATCTACAAATATCCTTTCAAAGCTTGATGTCCTCAAGATCCTGGAGATTCTATATAAAATGTATCTTTATTAAAATAAGTAGTATTAAAACTTCTCCATTTGTCTTTATTTTTAATAATATTTTAAAGTCTGACACAAATACAGAAAGCTTGTTTTCCTCTTGGTGCAATCTGACAATGGGAAGTTTGGAGATAGTAACCACATAGTGAAAAAAAAACAATCTAATCTGTAAGCTGTTAAAAGAATCAAATGAAATAGGATAAAATTTCAGTTAAGTTTTAAAAAATGCAATGTAAGCTCCAAAGGATGAAAAAAGATTGCTTTGTTCGTGTCCTTCAATTATTAAGTATCTTGCTTTCCCAAAACGATTGAATTACTCTACCGTTTTAATGAAGCTTAGAGCTCAGACTATCATGATCTGCAGTAGGCAAGACTGACAAAGATTGGTTGCTGAAACAAGGCATCAAAGCAAAGAATACATGTTCCATATATCCTCAAACTGGGGGCCCTTCTCCCTGGCAGGTAGCTTACCGTAAAAAATATTCATTGCTCCACAGTACTGCAAATTTTAAAAAGCTTTGATCTTTGACCTTGCTTGAGTAGCACACGTATTTTATGTTCTCAATTTGAGAGTGTATCAGCTTTCAATTCCTTCTTGCTGTGCGCTGAAACAAGAACAATAATACTGGAAGCTGGGTAATTGTACTGTAATTTGGATTGCAAAAATCCAAGAAACTCCTAGACCAGTGTTTCTCAACCTCAAGAGCTTTAAGATACATGCTAGTTAGGGAATTCTGGGAGATGAAGTCCACACATCTTAAAGTTGTTGACAAACACTATGCTAGACATCAGCAAAAAGTTTTCTGCATCTGCCTAGATCAGCGATGGAGAACTTTTAGAGACCGAGTGCCCAAACTGCAACCCAAAACTCACTTATCGCCGGGTGCCAGGTGGGCGTGGCCCACTGGGTGGACGTGGCTGTGGTGGTCATGGCAGATTGGGTGTGGCCAAGGTAGGCGTGATCACCTCAATGTTGCTCGTGGGGAGGGTCGCCTGTGGGGGCTGGGTAGGGTTGGGTGAGATCCAGGGGGTCTCTGGCAGGTGGGGCGGTGGGCAGGAGGCTCATGCTGCGGGGTGAAGCGAGGTAAGGCAGGGCGGGGGTGCCATTGTCACAGGGAAAGGTGAGGCAGGGGCCGGGGAGGCTACTGCCTGACACCATTGGCCCCTGCACACAGAGGCCAGTGAGCGCATGGGTGCTGGGATACATCCGGCCATGTGGGACCTAGGCAAGTTAGCGGGCAGCTGGTTGAAGAGGGATGGTTGCCATCTCCAGGGCATGGCGTGCGTGCCCACAGAGAGGGCTCTGAGTGCCACCTCTGGCACACGTGCCATAGGTTTGCCACCACTGGCCTAGATTTTTGCAGCTTGGATATCACCAGACTAAGTTTAATAGACAAATGAACCAGTATGCTACACTCACAGATGTATTAGTGATGCACTTGGCAGACAATTATTTACATATTTTATATATTGCCCATCACCTTAACAGCTTTGAGCAATTTACAAAGGACAGCAAAAATATTACTGTAAAACCATTCAAACTGTAACAACATATCATGGGACAAATGCTATGATCACAATGTAAAACATATTACTGGGAGATCTTATTAAGCTGAAGCACACTCTTTCATTGCTTGCTAATGACATTTATCCATCTTGGCGTGAGAGGATTGTCACTCAGGAATTAATTATTTTCTGATGTTAATATTTTCCCACTCAATTACAGATTGATATCTTCACATGATTATAAATAAAATGCAATGTGATCCAATCATACAATTCAGAATTAACTTATTTCATGTTTCTGTTAAAAAATCTCCCATTTAAGCATAACTCTACAATATTTTTTCTCTAATTTCTCTGAATATCACTATATACTTTATTGATTTACTGTTAAAGTTTGCACAATCTTCTAAAATTCCAGGGAAAGAAACACTGCACGCCTATTATTCATCAGAATAATATAACAGGAAAGTATTGTAATAGAATAATATTATTCACCAAAAAGCATCTTCCAACACTACAGGTCATATCATTTTATAGAAAAGCTACTACAAATATTTCCAGAAATGTTTATTGTATCATCACATGTAATAATTAGGCCTGAGGTCAGATTTTAAAATCAGGCACAACAGGAAATGCCGCCACTTAACTAGCCCTGGAGGCCCTAAGCTAGGACCTTCAAAAGTTATGGTCTCTTCTGACAACACAGAGCAGGAACAATAAGCCAGTCATTTACACCACATCAGAAGAAGTGATGCTATCTGTAATGAAAGAATTACCACAACAAACAAAGGCACTGAGGCTAAACCATTTACTGATAGTAAGATAAAAATTATTCAAATGCTTTATCTTGCCTCAAGAACTCCACAGTTGATCTAGCAGCCCTGCTTAAACCCTAAGGGTTAGTCTCCTAAACTTTTTAAAAAATCTTTCCTCAAAAATCCCTGAATATTTTGCAATATTATAGTAGTACCCAATAGCATCACCCACAATATCAAATTTTCATGCTCTTGCCTTCATATGCCCAATAAACTTCGTATTGTACAAAACCAAACAATCACAACAAGAAAGAATGCATGGGGTTATATCAGACATCACATATACCAATATTTAAAAAGTGTGTGTATGGGGGGATTATACAGGACATTTTGTCACTGACTTCAAAGAAATAATAAAGGCCCATTGAAAAACAGATTTCAGTCTACAGTCACAATATCTAATGAGGCAAGCTGCTTCACTAAATATAAAATCAAAATAAGCTGCCTCATCATTAAATGTAATAATTGAACAAACGGTAAAGCTTTCTAGTCAGACACAAGACACAGGGATCAGCAGTAGAAAAAGACCCTTTTTCACTCTGTAACAAACCTTGAATAAAGCTATGAGATTTTTGTCTTTCAAATAATTGTTTAATTTACTGAGAAAAGATAAGTTAATAGGAAAAAACATCTGGATCACCTTACTATCAATATGTATTTTATTCCACACACACACGCACAAAATACTTGGCTATTATTGTATATTCCGTATGCATTAAACATTTTAATACTAATGGTTACTCCTTCCATTGATTTTTTTCTTTCCTTTTTTTTCTGAATTAAAAATTTGTACCAGTTAAAAGATTAAATGGCATCAATGTATGTATATATACCTACATTGATGCCATTTAACCTTTTAACTGGTACAAATTTTTAATTTAGATTAAATTAAATTTAATTAAATTTAATTTAATGTAAGTATACATACATACATGGCCGCAAACACATATTTATCAGATAACGTTTATAAATCTATCATTCAGTTTTCTTTTATCTTCTCAGGTTGGCGGGAACCTTTCATGTTGCAGCCATATATCTTAATGCTGATATAAGCCTTCCTTTTCACTGGAACTGAAAGTGATTTTATTTATGCAGTACAGATTTTAAATGAAGTGAACAGTTGACACCACACCTATTCACACATTTCTTCCAGTGTCAGATTTATTTCATTCATTTCCTCCCTTTATCAAGACAACTAGGTAACAGTTATGGGAGTCTATTTACATAGCAGATTTCATAGAACACCAAAACTATCCAGTTGGTCAGCTGTTATTCACTGACCGATCCACCTATGTCCACTGCTGAAATATTTTGGACAGTTTCTCAACTGCTATCTGCCGTTTCAAAGCTATATCAGGCTTTCCCAAACAGTGCTGAAAACAGTTTGGCTCCCCATCACATGCTTTGTAGATGATAAGACTTGTATGTTTATAATTACATATGTCAGCAATGAGAGAGACCTCACTTTCCGTTTCATTGCTATTTAGTGCTTGCCTTTTTAAGTGACCAAGTACATCATTATAATTTTACCATGTTAACAAGATTATTTACACACATTCACTGTCCTTGAATAGGCTACTCTCAGAGCAACCAAATTAATAAAATTTGCACAAGCAAATGCTTTGAAAATAAATGTTGAGATCTACTCGATTAATTTTTAGTTTAATTGAAAATGCTGGTTTAATCTGAATATACTGTAGTTCAACATGAAAAGTTTTTCTTTCTCAAATAAATTGGCAGAAAAAGGAGTGAAAGCCATGATATTTTGAATATTGCATAAATTTACTTTGCATGTTCCTCCTCTCCTTTAGATTTTGCATTATAAATGTCAGAATATGCATAGTCTTACAGGAATCATTGGCTTCTCTTCTATGTGGGTAAATAGTAACTGCCTGTTAAAACCTTTACTGCTGCTATCAGCACTTTTATCCAGCAATCCTGAACATGCATACAGATCATGGAGTTCTCAAAATGTAAAAATATATAACCACCGCACAAATTAATACCTGTATATGTATAGAACTAAGCTCCAATAGTTTTAATGGTGGGATGGAAGAGTTGGAAATGAATCACAGGAAAAAATTTACAATTCTATTGCACGTGAATTGGATTATTTTCAGTGTTTGAGTTTGAGTTTTGAGTTTTATTGTATTTATATCCCGCCCTTCTCCTTGCGGACTCAGTGGGACTTCAACACATGGATACTTGAACAGATACTATACAATGCAATCAAATCAGCAACATTGAAACACACACACACTTTCTCTCTCATACACACAACCAATTTATCAGTATCATACAAGTAACTCCAGAAAAGGCATTCATTTATCAATATCTTTCCTAGCCAATATGAAAAGGTATACTGTAACATCCTACATGACACAGGAATTACCTGAACATTCCACTAATCTAAAATCGCTTTGCCTTGCCTCACCTCTACTGAATTAAATCCTCAACAATGTCCTCAATAAATAACAGTTAATAATATTGGTTTCGCAAATTAGATTACTCCCCTAGAATACATCTAAATATAGTTTTCATAGCCAAGGAACCTAATGAAACATCATGTTTAAAAAGGAAACATTTCTGGACAAGAATAAGGAGACACAACAGCACATTTTTAACCATAATAAGAACATTATGAATTCTAAGGATTTTGAATGGAATTCAACTTTCTTTTGTTCATAAAGCACAATTTCCTTTTCTCACTATTAGGAACATACACTTGATGCTTAAGAATTCTCCATAGTGGAATTCAATCCAGTAGAATTCATTTCAGAAGAAAATCTTTTCTTATATAGTCAACAGTGGTTTCCTAGAGTTCTCATGAATCCAAGATCACAGAATTGATGCTGTATGCCAAGTCACTCTGTAATTCAAATTATCCTTAAACTAACACATTACAGACACTGAACCCCATCACATTTCAGATTTCATTAAATATTTATTTCTTACTATATTTAGTACTGTATATGGCAGATGATAAATGAGTGCTTCTTTCTGTATGGAAGACAATGTTATCTAACAATCATATTAAAACAAATGATTCATAATCAGAATAAATTATATCCTTTTTCAATAGAAAAGGACAATCAGATAATTGTCTGACCTAAAGGGATATCATGATAGCAACATTTTACATTAATGGAATTTAATTCCCTAGCAACAGAGAGGAGGCTACTAAGACAGTTCATGTCTAAGCAGCTCTTTCTTTCCTGTGCAAAAAGGTAACAGCCAAATATTGAAATAAGCCTTTGCAAAAGTAGGTAGAAACATCAGTAAAAAAAAAAAAAAAGAACAGCTTACTCTGCATAATTCTAACAAACGTCAGCACCTCTATGAGACAGTACCTGCAATTGTAAGATCTTAAATAAAGCAATGAAGAAAAAATTCAGTACAATTATATATACACATGGGGGGTATCCACATGTGTATGAACAGGGCTAATAGGAAAGCATCAAGTCTTATCTCAGTCCATATTAATCCATTTCTGAAAAGTTTATATACCTAACTAAGTTGTTTCACATTACAATGGTATTCAGAGAGCAATTCACTAAGTATTCAAATTCAGCTACCACTAATTTGCCTAGAAACCAGGCTTTTAAAAGTATAGATTGAATGCAAAAGTGCTTCCAGAAAACCTGTTCCAATAGAAAAGACACCCAGTTCTGAAGCCATTGTAAAATAGGGCTTTGAATATCTTCTTTGGATTGACTGATGTCTACGTTTGTATCTGACATAAGCTCCCATGTATGCAAACACAATACAACTCTTATATTTATATATTATTTTATGGATGATGTTGAAATATCTATTTAATCAATTTTCATTCATATTCATAAAGTTCAGTTTGCGTTTTCTACAGTAGTATAAACTGTTTCTGCTGCAAATAGTAGACATCATACTTTTTTCCATGCATTACTCTAATTAAAAAGAGATAACCTGTCAAATAAAGTAGATAACAACGTAACATTTTCTTCATCACTTATAATACCACTTTCAAAATTCTACTACAGATCATGCCACCCCAGGATCAGGGCTTGATCCAGCCACTGTTAATAGCAATAGCGCTTAAACTTATATATTGCTTCACAATGCTTTACAGCCCTCTCTAAGCAGTTTACAGAGACAGCATATTGCCCCCAACGATCTGGGTCCTCATTTTACCGACCTCGGAAGGATGGAAGGCTGATTCAACCTTGAGCTGGTCAGATTCAAATTTATGGAGTGAACATTGAGTTAGCCTGCAATACTGCATTCTAACCACTGTACCACCACGGCTCTTAGAATTAAGAAGTAAAAACCAAGTAGAGTTAAAATTGCATAGAAGCAATAAAATCAATATACACTGTAATATATTTACAGTAAAAATAATACTTACACCACTATAAATTTCCAAACGTATACAAAATATCCCCGTGTATAACTTTGCTGATAAGATTTAAAAGAAAACAATCACACTCAGTGACCCATTACTTGATAAAGGTACAGAGTTCCTACCTTGTTTTCTATAGTTAACCTTATTTTTTTAAAATAAGAAGGAAGGAAGGAAGGAAGGAAGGAAGGAAGGAAGGAAGGAAGGAAGGAAGGAAGGAAGGAAGGAAGGAAGGAAGGAAGAGGAATTCTATGCAACTAATATCACCTTTCAGAATCATCTTTTTTCAAAAATGTCTCTGCTTTACATAGCTGTACAAACAGTAGAATGTTACTGGAACCTTCCAGAAAACTGTCATTCCCTAATTAGTCACTATGGTAGCCTTTTTTTTAAAAAAAAGCAATGCTCATAACAAGCTACCAAACTTTTGAATTTGCCCAGCAGCTAAAAAAGTATCATTTCTGAAAATACTGGACCAAAATGACAGGGTAATAAGATTTTTCTGACATTAGAAGAGAACTGACATTCCATGTTCTATATGTTGCTAGTACATTTATGAATTTCATTTATGTACATTTTATTTAGGCACATTTGTATCTAAAGCAAGTAATTATGTATTGCACTTTGTGCCTTCAAACAAGGCAGTTATTATCACATTTGAAAGAGCTTTAATTTGGGTCTGAATGAAGGGGTTGTTTAGATTCACAGCTTAGTTCCCCAGAGAAATCCTATACAGTAGAAACAGACTTGAAGAAGATTATTTTGAGGACATATGTTAAACAATAAACACACAACAATTGTATTTGAAACATTAACATGTTAAATTCATTTTTTAAAAAATATTAAATATATCCAACCTGTTTACACCCATCCATTGGAATCTCTAGAATTATTATAGTAAAAATCCAAACTTAAATTCTCCTTTCCTTCTGTCTTGAATTTTATCAACCCATGTAGTACATTTTGAGGTTTGTTTTATGACATGTCCTTTATCTTTCAACAGTAGATATTATTATACTGTTATCAGTTGATTCAGCTTGATTATGACCATAGGCATAATCCAAAAACAAGTCACTACCAGCTAAGATAATCAAGTCAACTCAAATATTATCTCTGGAAATCTCTACCTAACACAGAAGTAATGAGTACATTAATTACAGTTAATTACTGGTAAAGGTCTGAATGAAATCTTAATCATTTATCAAATATACTTAGTGTATTGTCTTGACAGATATTGATTTTCTTTCCATATTGAATATGGAATATTTTTTCTTTTGTTTAAATTGTAAACCACACAGAGTAATTTTAAGTAGCATCTAAATCTAATGAAATAAAGAAAGAATAAGTTGAATAAAGTAATAGATTTTAACAGTGAGTATTATTATTTATGGTATGCCTAACAGTGAGCGTTAGTACTAGTTGTGTCAACATGATAGAACACACTACTGTTGCACTGACTTGACTTCTCTTCTTGGCACTACATTCTAATTAAGTGCTGACAGAATCAGACTAATTTGAGTAACATTTCAGCACAAAGGGGGGCAAGGAAAAACACCTTCCAAATTTAATACACACGCTGAAGCCATTTCACACAAAAGCAAAAAGACTATTGGGAGTAAAAAGCATCCCTAACAAGATACAGTTCACAGTGAGGCTCAAAAGGTCAACAAGAGCTGCATGCAGCTGGTTGGGAGGCTTGCAAAAAAACAGAAGAATGAAACTGCAAAAGGCTAGACTTGGCCACACTGATGCTATAATTATAAAGATCAATGGCACAGTTTGAATGACAGTCCAAATGCAAGAGCAGATTATTCCCTACAAAATGCCTTATGTGTTTTTCAGATGTAACTCTATAGTAAAATTAATTATCTATGAAGCACATAAACTATTTGAATATTTTAAAGCCATTTTAACATAGGATGATTAGCGATCACCAGTAGAATTTATTAGTTTATGTTAGAAAACAAAATCTGGATACATTTAAACACATATGAATTGTCTGCCTCAAGAAGATCCAATGTACATTTTGTTTAAAACAAGCTACCTGACGTGCAACTAATTCTTGCAGGCAGCAACTAGACATGTACTATAATTAATGAGATTGTTTCTACAATTCTTAATTTCCTAATATTTTTCAAAGTTGCTTACAAAATAATACAGTAATGAAATAGCATTCAAGAGAAAGCCGTTTAGTCAGACTCAACAGAAATGTTTTTAAGCTCTCTAACTCTTTAAATTCTTCATAGAGTCGAATACAATGGATGGAGCCAGTCTTGCCTATGAAAATTCATGCCAAAATAAATTTATTAGAAGATAAAATCCAGCCTAAACTCCTTTAATTTCAGAGGAGGGATTATAAAACTGCTTTTGCATGCATAACTTTTGTCCATTAAAACTACATCCCCCAGAATATTACCTCTTAGAGCCAAAATATTGTCCTACATATTTTTGGAGCACCATATTAATGGGTACGTGGAACAACAATATCAAACTAATCCTTGTTAATACTGTAAATGCATTTAGATTTATCTTGGCTAGGGAAAATCTATTATGTTAATCATCAAACAGGATGCTATGGAATTTGCCCTTAAAAGTATTCTACTCCTACTAAAATGTGTCTGGAAAAAAATGACAATGGATATACAAAAGACAGGAATTCTGCCAAGTCTTCTGCTGCTGGTTTGTTTTAAAATGCCAAGCATGTAAAATAATTAAATTATATAAATATTCTAGATGGATATATTATACATCGTTGCGGTCTCACAAGAAAGGTATTTATTGAGCATTTGCTCCTACAGACATATTCATTATAATTATAAGGAATCATCCAGTATAGGCAGTTAGGACTCATCTGAAGGAAGACAAATTTCCTAATACTGCTAGTACAAATATACTTGGGATTAAGCTCTAAAGGTATGGGAACCGAAACTACAGCTGACTTTGAAGGATCCAGCTTATTATTGACTTATTATTACCTTTTTTTAAATATATGTTCAACATTTGAATAATTTAAACATAGGCAACAGCTCACCAGCAGAAATACATAATATCGTTATACCTTGGTTTAGCTTATATTATCCAAGTTTCTGTGGATCACAATATGACTGGCTAAATCTTCCTAAAGAGTTAGTATCAAAACAAAGCATGACCTTTGTTCAACAAATGTGAAGTTCTTCTTGTCTGCTTTCAGCTTTCTTACCAAATTACATCAGCAAAGAACAGTGTTTCTCAACCTCAGCAACTTGAAGATCCATGAACTAACTCCCAGAATTGCCCAGCCAGCACAGAAAATTAAAAATCAAAATGCATAATGTTCCCATTTACCTATGTTGTCAGTCCAATAAATAAATGGAGTGCGATTACCATTATCTGACATCACAAAAGATATACACTCCGAAAGATATACACTCACCAGAAACTGATACTTTCATTAAGGCCTCAAGGGGTCTGTTGTTGTCCAAATCTCGGCTCAGCTTGAGTTCTCCAGTAACAGAATCCAAAACCAACAGGTTTAATTCATTGCCCTGGACAAAGGTATAGTCAAGTTGGTCAGATATATCAGGATCATGGGCAGGGATCTTGCCAATCACTCCAGAAGGAAAGCTATTAGATTTGTTGGTGACATAATTATTAAACAGAATCTGAAAGTCATGCAACACAGGAGGGTTGTCATTTTGATCTAGGAGGCGTATGTGCACAGTAGCTCGGCTGACAAGTGGGGCTGAGGTAGCTTGTACCACAATTACATACTCTGTCTGGCTCTCATAATCCAGATCCATCAGGGCTGTAAGGTCACCATTAAGAAGATCAAGCTGGAAGACCTCAGGAATATTCCCCTCTACTATCTGATACATGATCTGTGCATTGGTTCCTTCATCAGGATCGACTGCACTAATCCTGGCCACAATTGAACCAACAGGACTGTTCTCTTCAATAAAGATGTCAAATTCATCTTGTTCAAAAACAGGGGGGTTATCATTGATATCCAATACAGTAACCTGGATGTCAACAGATGCCTTGAGAGGTGGGCTACCCCTATCCACAGCAAAAGCACGCAAGCTGTAGACAGCCACGTTTTCGCGATCCAGCTTGCGCAATGTCCGTATCACCCCTGATGTGGCTTCAATGTAAAAATCTCCATCACCATCATCCCCGCCCTGGAAAGTATAAACAAGGCGGCCATTGGGACCCGAGTCACGGTCTACAGCGGACACCTGCAAAACGCTGTGGGACAGGGGTACATCTTCAAAAACAGAGCCCAGATACCGATCTCGAAGAAAACGAGGAGTATTGTCATTGGCATCTAGAATGAGGATCTCCACATAGGTGGTATCAGATTTCTGGGGGATCCCATTGTCCTGGGCTGTGATGGCTAACGTGTAAGAAGCTTGGTCTTCATAGTCTAATTCCATCAAGGTAGTGATTGTTCCTGTGTCAGGATCAATGCGGAACTGAGGGATGTTGTCTTCCAAGATGTAAGTAATTCTTGCGTTCTCTCCAGTATCTTCATCAGTGGCGCTGATTGTTACAATGGATGTTCCAATGGGCTTGTCCTCACTGACACTCACGGTATAGTGTGAACTTTGGAAAACTGGTCGGTGTGTATTGGCATCTGTAACATTGATGAAGACTTGCACTGTATCAAACAGAGTTCCATCTGAAGCAGTAACAGTCAATACATACTGCCTTTCCTGCTTATAATCAAGGGGCAAGGCCAGAGTAATCAGACCACCACCACTCTGACTAGTAATGGCAAAGCGATTCCTTGTGTTCCCACTCGTGATCTGGTAGGTTACTACACTGTTGACATCTTTGTCCATTGCAGTCAAGGTCAAGACACTGCTGCCTACTGTTGCATCCTCATTCAGCCTGAGCTGATATACTTTTTCAGTGAAAGTAGGACTGTTATCATTGACATCGAGGACAGTGATAGATACACTGGCAGAGGAAGACATGACAGGCACTCCCTGATCTCTGGCCTCCACCCCAAAGTGGTAATTCTCGGTAGTCTCTCGGTCAAGCTCAGTTGACACTGTAATCCAACCTGTGCTATTGTTGATCTGGAATGGAAACACTGTATTCCCATCTGTGGATGCCAAGGCAGGAAGATGGGAGAGTTCAAAGAGTTTGTATTCCAAACGAGCGTTGTCCCCAGCATCAGCATCTACTGCCTGGATGTGTAACACTGAATATCCTATGGGGACATTTTCTAGCACTGTGGCTTGAAAGGGGGTGCTCACAAAAATAGGGGCATTGTCATTTACATCTAACACTTGGATGGACACCATCCCGCTTGAATTGATCTGTGGAGGCCTTCCTCCATCCTGTGCCTTGATCCTGAGGGTGTACTCTCGAATGGTCTCATAGTCCAGGGGATTGATCAAGTCAATAGAGCCAGAGAAAGAATGGATATAAAATTGGCCTTTCAAGTTGCCACTGACAATGCTATAATGGACCTGGGCATTGTTGCCACGGTCTCGGTCGGTGGCTTTTACTTGTAATACCTGGCTGTTGATTGGACTGTTCTCTGGTATTTGTACCAAGTAGCGTTTTTCACTGAATTGAGGGGAATTGTCATTCTCGTCTTCCACGGTGATATGTACTGTAACTGTGGCACTTCGTGGACCGGGGTCTTTCCCTTGGTCATTGGCTTCGACCACAAGATGGTACTCTGAGACTTCCTCTCTATCCACAGTGGCAGAAGTTCTCACAACACCAGAATATGGGTCAATCTCAAAAATTCCTTCTGCAGAGCCTGGTTCTAGGATACGATATAGTAAATTAGCATTGTCTGGAGCATCCTCGTCTGTGGCACGAATTGTTAGCACCTCATAACCTAGCTCCAGGTTCTCTCTAATGGTCTCTCGATATTCTGGCTGTTCAAACACAGGATCATGGTCATTGGTGTCACTTACAGTCACAGTCAGGAAGGTGACTGCTGAGCGATGCCGTGGAGACCCATGATCCGTTGCAGTTACCTGAAGCACGTGGGTATCTTTTGTCTCTCGATCCAGCTTACGGGTGGTAACTATTGCTCCGGACTTAGAATCAACAGAGAAGTAATCATTGGATCTTTTGTCAAAAAAGGCCTCCATCGAATAGGTTAAGCGGCCTGCCTCCCCTTCATCTGGGTCGTGGGCTTCTAGGGTGATGACCGCTGTATCTGCAGGCTGGTTCTCAGCGATTGAAACTTGGTAATTGGGCAATTTGAACTGAGGTGGGCTATTCACACTCCTCATCCTCCGAGGTCCTCGAGGCCCAGAATCCCAATTGCTACCACTCCGGGTCTCCAATTGTGGGGAGACCTCTTGCCTGCTTCTATTCACCTCTAGTTTATCCCCGAATGGCTGTTTCACTCCCCAATGCCTAGGCTTCCCCAGCTCTATCAGAACACTCTGTTGGGTCCTCTTCAAGTGACAAAGGAGCTGCAGGGGGCAGCTCCCTTGGGGAAGACGGCAGTCTAGTGGTTTCTCCCCAACTTGCCCCAAAGGCTGACCGTTGGGGCAGATACACCGTGGGAAGCTTGTCAGGGTCACGAGGGCCCAGAGCAGGGGTCCTGCCTTTGTCTCCCCCACTTTGGGAAGCACCTGCTGCCTAGAGGGAGGGGAGAAGCACAGCAGAGAAGCCAAACGCTGCCCGAGGGGAAGAGCTGGGAAAATGGCCAGGCGAGGCAGGGTGGCAACGTGGGGGGATCGGCCAGGGGAGCCCCAGCCGTGCAGGTAAACAGGCAGGCGGAGCGAGAGCAGGACGCCGCCGGCCGGAGAAGCCAGGCGCAAATGGAGGGGCAGCGGATTTCTTCTCAAGCCCGCGCACTCCACCGGCGCCGTCGTCGTCCGCAGCAGCCCCTCGCTCGTCGCTTCCACGGCGTCCCTCAACTGACGGGGCGTCCGAGTCTCGTCGAGAGCGCAGAGCCACTCCGGCCCCAGCGACAGGTCCAAGAGCAAGCGGCCCGGGTTGCCGCCGCCGCCGTCCCCGCAAAGGAGATGCAGCTCCCAGCCCGCCGTCGCGAGCGCCAGCAGCGAAATCCACGGCAGCCAGGCGGCCCCCGGCAAACGGCGCATCTCCGAGGCTTGGGAAGCAGGGAGGGCGGCCCAAGGGCTACAAAATCCATCCACCCCCCTGAGCTGCTCATCCGGCCTCGTCCATCAGCAGCCGGGGAAGCCTGGAAAGGGGGGGGGGGAAGGCTCCCCTCCGGCGCGGGTGGGGGAGACCGAACTTTTCGCCCACCTTACGAAGTTGGCGGCAGATGCTGCGTCGAGCTTCGTCGCAACGGCGCTCAAAATGGCTCCTCGCCACCCAATCGGGGGCGCCGCCGCGTCGTTGCCGAGGCTCACCCTGGACGGCAACGTCGCGTGGCGGATCTGCCCAGGCTCCGAAGTTAGATGCCCCGAAGCCCGACGGCAGGGAAGAGAGATCCGGCGGGGCGCAGCTCCGGTAACCTCCGCCGAGACGCGCTTTTCTCTCTCTCCTTTCCCCAGCCAGAGGACCGGCGAGCGCGCGTCTCTTCTTTCTCCGGCTCAGAGTTACGGCTCGCCTTCAGCAAGAAGCCCCACTTTCCCGCGAGGGTTTGTTTCCCGGCCGGCGCTTCTCAGAGCCTCGGTTCTCAATCGGCGTTGCGGAGTGCTGAGAAAGGTGGCCTTTGAGCGAGTCGGGGCGATCCGAGAAGCGCACGGAGCGCCTCGCCTAGGAAAGTTTGCCCCGGCGCGAAGCTGGCTTTCCTGCGGCTGCTTTTCTTCGCCTCTCGCTCTCCCCTCCGGCTCCTCCTCTCCTTCTGCCCTTTCGTGTATTGTCACCCAACCTGAAAGGCTCTGGTTGCCTCAAAGTCTCTATGGAGACCGCAGATGGGTCGCGAGAGCCGTGCCCGAAAAGACCGAGACTCGGCGCAGCCAGTTGCCTGCCTGGGCAGCCCAACCTGCCTGGGAAACGAGGGCGGCGGCGGCGGCGGCGCTGGTGGGGAGGGGGAGCGCGGAGGCAGAGAGGTGTGTCTGAAGAGGTGGAACGGGACGGGGAGTGTCCGCAGGGGAGCGTTCAGGAGCGCCCAAACCGCCGAAGAGCTCCCTGTCGGCGAAAAGAGGCGGGTTCCCAGTTGGCGCTTTAACTTTTCTGGGGATGCTGGTCACAGAGCGCCCTCTTTTGGCCCAGGATCTGCAGGACGGGCAGAAGTCGAGCTTGTTGGCAGGATGGTGATCAATCAAACGGTAGACTGTACACTAGAGGAGAGGAGTAGAGTAGAATAGAATAGAATAGAATAGAATAGAATGTAGAGTAGAGTAGAGTAGAGTAGAGTAGAGTAGAGAGGAGTAGAATAGAATAGAATAGAATAGAATGTAGAGTAGAGTAGAGTAGAGTAGAGTAGAGTAGAGTAGAATAGAATAGAATAGAATAGAATAGAATAGGGGTCCTCCAACTTGGTCACTTTAAGACTTGTGGACTTCAAGTCCCAGAATGGCTGGCTGAGGAATTCTGGGAGTTGAAGTCCACAAGTCTTAAAGTGACCAAGTTGGAGGACCCCTGGAATAGAATAGAGTAGAGTAGAGTAGAGTAGAATAGAATAGAATAGAATAGAATAGAATAGAATAGAATAGAATAGAATAGAATAGAATAGAATAGAATGTAGAGTAGAGTAGAGTAGAGAGGAGTAGAATAGAATAGAATAGAATAGAATAGAATGTAGAGTAGAGTAGAGTAGAGTAGAGTAGAGTAGAGTAGAATAGAATAGAATAGAATAGAATAGAATAGAATAGAATAGAATAGAATAGAATAGAATAGAATAGGGGTCCTCCAACCTGGCCACTTTAAGACTTGTGGACTTCAAGTCCCAGAATGGCTGGCTGAGGAATTCTGGGAGTTGAAGTCCACAAGTCTTAAAGTGACCAAGTTGGAGGACCCCTGGAATAGAATAGAGTAGAGTAGAGTAGAGTAGAATAGAATAGAATAGAATGATAACGTTATTGTCACTTTAAATGTACACTAATCAGCATATATTAAAATGAGATTTCATTGCATACAGCTCTCAAAGGGTAACCACTTCCAATACACACTGCATAAACATGACAAAAAATAAATAAAATAAATTATGCATATACTCACCCACGTGCATTTATGCAGATAAGAACTAAAGCCTTCCTTTTAGGACTGTTTGGGGGCACCGCCCTTGAAGAACTGTTCACGGAAATGGAAGACGTTTAAAGAAGGAGAACTAGGAAAGTCAAGGGACCAGAAACCGGCGTGTCAACAGTCAAAGCTGAGAATGCTTCACAGGTCCTCTGCAAAAAGCTGGTTTAATCAGATATGATTCTTTTGGTTACTGCCATGAGACTTGAAATGTTTCAGAACCAGAATTCTATGCCACTTAATGGCGTTTGCTTTGAGGAATCCTGTCTGTTAGCCCTTCAACTTGGACTGGATTAGAAAACAAATTACATTGGAAATACTGGAACTCTCTTGGTCTGTGGTGTAACACACAATCTTGAATCTGATGGGAGCTTTCTTTTTCTCCCTCTAATAACCAAGAACAGCATTTCTCAAAGTGTAACCCCCAACACCCTCTCAGAAGTCTCCAAGAATCAGAAATATTTGTCAGCCTATACTGAAAAATAATACAGTATTAAAATCCCATCAAGCCATTGTGAAAAGCAATAGTTGCAGCAAATGTGTCATTTTTAAAATTTTAAATGCAATAAATATTGATAAATATAACCCATACAAACAAAAGTTCTTTTGGGGCCCTCCATAATTTTAAAAAATGGAAAGAGATTCCCGAGGGGGGGGGAGTTTAAGAGATACTAAGAGGTCCAAATTTGTGTTTCATCCTCCCTCTCTTCTCCTTTTTAGGGCTAAGCTGATATTCTGGTATCATCTGTTCATATTTTCTTCAAGGCTACCTTTTTGTTCCAGTGATAGCAAACCTATGACAAGTGTGTCACAGATGACATGACCTGCCATTTTTGGTGATTAGCCAGGCCTCTGGATCCTCACATGAAAACCTTGGTCTCACGCAGCCTCTGAGAAAATTATGCAAGCATTTTCGTGCAAATTTCTGAGGCTTCAGAGACCCTGTGAGAGGAGAACCCTCTCCTGCAAATTCTGGAGAGTCTGGAGAAGAGAGAAGACTTCTAGAATTGCATTTTATGCTGCAGGAGTTTTAAACTGCCATAGTGACCTCCAGGGGCAAATAAAAGAATTGCTTTTGCACAAGGTATCCTGATTTAATTTTAGCATTGCATTTTGGATTGTTTTATAGCTGCAGTAATAGATAATGCTTCAATCACAGATGTTTGGCAGACATAATCCTTATGAAAACTGTTTGAGCGTGTCTTGGACCACTTAAGAGGCAAGATAAACATATTTAGGTGGAGTTTGGATTCATTTACATCAATAAAACTTTAGTTCTTGTTAAAACCAGTCAAATATAATCTCACACTTGAACGTAAAGTATGAATTAAATGAATGTTTATTTGGAAGTCAGTCACATTGATTGCATAGGATTCCCTTCTATGTAAATTTAGCAAGGAGTGAAGGAAGGATACTGATTTCAACAGTGTTGTGATTAAATTGCATGGTCTTTTGTTGTAACTATTGTCATTATTTTGGCTTTATATCCATTGATTTTTATTTACGTGCTAATATTTTTACTGCATACAGCAGACATGTCAAACCCGCAACGTCACGTGACGTCGCGCGACATATCGGAGCTTTTTCCCCATTGCTGGCAATGGGGTGGGCGCGGTTTCCTCCTGATGCGTCTGGCCCACGGGCCGGCAGTTTGACACCCCTGGCATACAGGTTCCCTAAAAGATGCGAAATATAATTTATAAATAAAATAAATCACTACAAATAATTATGTACAGTTATTTGGACTCTGCTAATGCTACATATTGTATGAAAACTATCTTGGGTTTGATGAAATGAATATATTTCAATTCATTAAATTCTATCTAAGATCAACTCTTAACAGCTACAACCGATACTATAGAGAGTATTTGTTTGGAAAGAAGGTTTGGAAGATTGGAATTAGGTGCAAAGATCCCTCTCGAGATTCGGAGTGGAAACAAATCGTTATAACTGTTGCACCAAGAGAGATAGAATAAGAATGTAACTCAAAATAGGCAAGGAATTAGTAACAGAATACCTATCCATCCCGGACGAGTACAAATCACCTGGACCAGATGGTTTACATCCCAAGGCTCTGAAGGAGCTGGCAGACGTAGTCTTGGAGTCACTAAATATAATTTTTCAAAGCTCCTGTAGNCTGTAGCACAGGGGAACTACCAGAAATCTGGAAAAGAACTGATGTGGTTGTAATTTCAAAAGGGGGAAATATGGATCAAAGAAATTATAGGCCAATCAGCTTCACATCAATACCTGGGAAAATCTTGGAAAAGGTAATCAAGTGGCACATTTGTGAGACCTAGAAACAAACAAGGTGATGACTAGAAGCCAGCATGGGTTTGTCCAAAACAGATCATGCCACACAAATCTTACTGCCTTCTTTGATAAAGTGATTAAATTACTGGATCAGGGAAATGCTGGGGACATAATATACTTGGACTTCAGTCTTTGACAAAATAGACCACAGCCTACTTGATAAGAGAGAACAATGTGTAATAGACAATAGCACCACCAGATGGATTTGCAGTTGGTTGACCAAACGCCCTCAGCATGTAATCCTTAATGGAAGGAAGCATGCAGTGGAGTACCTGAAGGTTCTGTTTTGGGGCCAATGCTTGGAGGATAGACTCAAGATTCAGGAGGAGCTTGACAGATTTGAGTACTTAAGCAGAAAAAACCAAATGCACAGGTATAGAATACGCAGTACCTGGCTCAACAGTAGTGAAAGGGATCTAGGTTTCCTAGTGAACCATCATTCAAGTATGACCCAGCAGCATATTGCAGCTGCCAAAAATAGCCAATACAATCCTAGGATGCATGAACAGAAGAATAGCATCTAGATCAATAAAAGTGATCAAATCACTTTATACCTCACTAGTGAGGCCACAGTTGGAATACTGTATCCAGCTCTTGTCATGATACAAAAATGATACTGATGCCCTAGAACAGGGGTAGACAACCTTGGCTCTTTTATGACTCGTGGACTTCAACTCCCAGAATTCCTGAGCCAGCATGGCTCAGCCTGGAAACCTCTCCCTTTCTCCTCAGCATGGCTGGCTCAGGAATTCTGGGAGTTGAAGTCCACAAGTCATAAAAGAGACAAGGTTGCCTACCCCTGCCCTAGAAAATGTGCAAAAAAGAGCAACAAAGATGGGGGTTTGGAGGCTAAATCATATGATTAATGATTAAGGAAGATCCTATTGAAGAGAAGGCTTAGGGTGACATGAATACTTCAGGGGTTGTCACAGAGGGGATCAACTTATTCTCCAAAGCACCAGAGCACAGGACAAGAAGTAATGGGTGGAAGCTTGTTAAAGAAAGATCCAACTTAGAAATAAGGAGAAATTTCCTAACACTGAGAATAATTAATTAATGGAACAACTTGCTTCCCAGAGTTGTGGATGTTCCATTGCTGAAGATTTTCAAGAATAGATTGGACAACCATTTGACTGGGATGGTATAAGGTCTCCTGCCTTGGGCTGGAGTAGAAGACCTCTGAGGTTCCTTCTATCCCTATGATTCTATGTTCTATGTACTATGAATCTCACCCCCCCAAATGAATATAGAAAAGTACACTGTCAAATTAGAGCCTCAAGCCATCCAGCTCAGTACTGTAGCTAGAGATAGCAAGGATGAAATTTGGGACTGCAGATTTCAATTATATAAATATGGATTTCTGGGGGGAAATGTGAGAAGCAAATATAATATTGTGTTTTAATCTAAGATAATTTTTTTAATAAAATGATGTGATGTTGGTATATGACAGTTAAGCTGTAAAAAATTATAAAGGATTATCCAAATAGTGTTGAAAGAATGGAAAGGAAGAGGGGACTTTTTTATTATACATGTGAAAAAGCAAAGAAATTCTGGGTGCAAGCCCATACACTGATGCAAATGATATTGCAATGAAACCAAAATTGTTTCTATTCGGTCCTATGGACATGGAATTAGAAAAGAGATACGAAAAATTAATTCTATATATGGTAACTGTGGCAAGGTTGCTGTACGCATAAAGATGTAAGAATAATAAAATACAGATTGGATTATAAAATTGACTGAACTTGTGGAAATGACATAGCTGACCAAATGACAAAGACTTTTTTTGAAAGTCTGGAAATTTTATACAGACTTTTCGTTGAAAGAAGAAAAGACTGAATTGATTATTTAGGATTTGGGGATTAAACAAGTTAAAAGCGATGAGAAAGAGAAAGGGAAAGGAATTATAAAGTTAAGAAGAAGGAAGAAAGGGATGAGGGGAAAGATTACGATGATAACTAGTTGATGGAAAGAAGTGTGGAAGTCTTAATTCTATATATTTTTCACACAATTTATTATATTTTAAATTTCAAATAATAAATACATAAATATATAAGGTAGCAAGGATGAAATCTGGGGTTCCTGCACAAAGAATTTGTATGCCCTGGGCCTATTTCATCGTTCTTGAGGACCGGTGCCATTTTGTTCTCACAGTAACACTATACTATAAGACACGATCCATGTTATTTCTTGAAAGACCGTGGGATAGATATAGGAATATTCACTTTGCTGTTTGTGTCTGAGAAAGAATAAAGTAATCATTACCCAAGTTTGAGAAATCATTCTAATCTTGCCTGCCACTGGGAAACGGCTCATAAGAAATCCTTGTTGTTTGAAAGTCAGAAGGATGTTCTCAACAGCCCTGAGCCTGTGCTTTTTGAATGAGAAGATTTGGCAGGACATCAATCACTTTTGTTGTACCTAAAAAGAAACAAGTTATGACTCCTGAGCTGTCGATTCGATTTATCCAATAGCTTTGCTGCTGTTTTTAAAAATAACAGGTAAATGCAACCATTGGTTGTAATTAACTTGTTTATGCCTTTACATCTGCTGACATACATTGAGAATTTATCTTCTGGAGCTTGTCTCCTCTTGAATCCCCATTCCCCATGAGTTTTTCAAACAGTAAACTGAATGTCGTTTCCCTCCATGTCAGAAAACACACACACACACACACACACACGCACAAATCTACTGAAAGAAAAACAGCTTTAAATACAGAGAATGTGCAGTTTAGGCTTAATTCTTTGCTACTACATGAGACATTAATATGATCTCTTATTGTTTTGGAAATAAACATCAGGGGAATAATGTTTAAAAATGAGAAAGGCTTTGTCTGCAAGGACAACACTGGTATTAGTTCTTTGACTATCTGATCATTTCCTTATTCGATGGAGACTCATAATTCCTACTTGTTTAACGGTCTGGATCTTCTGAAAAGCTGACTCAAGTGAATAAGCATCTATTCTCTTTCTTATCGACTTATACTTGTCAGCAAGGCACTAAATTGTGTCTCTAGGATAGGTTTGACCCCCCCCCCAAACCCCTCGAATTAGTTTTGGCATGACTGTCTCAGATCTTGATGCCTGGAGAAATAATGCAACATTTAATAATTTAATTTAGCTTCCTGTACAGGTGGTCCTTGACAACTGAGCTCAAAATTTATGTTGCTAAGCGAGACATTTGTTAAGTGAGTTTTGTCTGATTTTACGACCTTCCTTGCCACAGTTGCTAAGTGAATCACTGCAGTTGTTAAGTTAGTCACATGGTTGTTAAGTGAATCGGGCTTCCCCATTGACTCTGCTTATCAGAAGGTCACAAAAGGGAATCACATGAGTCTGGGACACTGCAACCGTCATAAATATGAGCCAGTTGCCAAGCATCTGAATTTTGACCATGCTGCAATGGTCATAGGTGTGAAAAACGGTTATAAGTCACTTTTTTCAATGCTGTTGTAACTTTGAACAGTCACCAAACAAACAGTGGTAAGTCAAGGACTACCTGTATACAGTTATGTGATTTCTAAATAAGAATCCCACTGACAGCAAAAGTATCTTTATTGTTATTTTTGGCCTGTGGTTGGCTCTGTTTTCGCCTTTTGATCTGGACCATCAAGGGTTTTCATGCGCCCAACTTGACAGTTTATATAGATTTTTCCATTTAATTATCCAACTCAATATCATGGGGTGTGCTAAGGACAGTATCAATAAAGGAGAATTTTTGTTGCTCGGGGTTGAACTGAGGGGCCTTTGGTGCTGTCTGGGACAGTATTTGACCTGGAATCAGACAGAGAGAGGGAGTTTCTCCAAGTATCGTCTAGCATATTTATCTGTGATAGCAGAAGAAAATTATTCCAAACAGTTTCAAGTGTATTTGCCTCCCCACCCCGCAGATTAGCAGCCAATGTCTCTATCCAAATCAGAGGAAGTGCATTCATCACTCAGTACAGCTAGCAAAAATGTAATCTGACATTTATTTATTAAACATCAGCAAACATTAATTGGCGAAACAGGGAGAAGCAGAAACAACAGACAAAAATTTGTGTTATCTGTATTGGTATATCAAAAGGGAAAGAACTTTCTAGAGCTGCTGGAAACAATACTAGAGATATTTAGCAGAGTTATTTGGCCTGGAGAGAGCCCAAAGGGCATTGTCTTTGGTTATTCCAGCCTTAACCTTTTTGAGGACTTAATGGCAGCAGAAAAGAGATAGAAGTAGGAAGAAGGTAACCCTTCTGCTGGTCTGCACTATTAAAGAAGCAATTTGGTGGGTAGGGATGATGAATCCAACAGGAAATAGGTCCCCATTTTACAAAGCAACAACAAGTCAGACCTCAGTGTGGTCAGCTGGAGAGTTTGACCAGACATCTCTAAGGAGGATCCTAAGTTATCTAGCAGGATAGGTGGATAAGGAACCACAGGCAGATACTGTGTCACCACAGCTTCACTCAGAAATGGGCACTGAGCAAACTACTGGCAAATAAGACAAGAGTTGTCACCCAGGCAACAGATTGCTTGGAGGTGAGGTGTGGTAAGGTGAGGAAGAACTGGGCCTTGCAAAGGAGGCAGAGCTCCAGAGGTCCTTGCAGCCATCCTGGTGCTCATTTCTGGCCCTTGAGGGGGATTCAGGCTTGCTTTTGCAGCTGATGGGGAGAAACAAAAAACAGGCAGTCCTCAACTTACGACCACAACAGAGTCCAGAATTTATGTTGCTAAGTGAGAAATTTGCTAAGTGCGTTTTGCCCCATTTTACGATTTTTCTTGCCACATTTGTTAGGTAAATCACTGCAGTTGTTAAATTAGTAACATGGTTGTCAGAAGGTCGCAAAGGGAATCACATGACCCTTAGATACTGCAACTGTCATAAATATGAACCAGTTGACAAGCCTCCAAATGTAAATCACATGACCAAGGGATGCTGCAGTGATCATAACTGTGAAAAACGGTCATAAATCACTTTTTTCAGTGCCGTTGTAACTTCAAACAGTCACTAAATGAACTGTTGTAAGTCGAGGACTACCCGAAGTCATACGACTCTGCTTTTCCCTCTTTCTCATCTGCCCTCAATTGCCAAAACTTAGGAGGCCCAGCACTTAACTATTGGAGCTCCAAAGATTTGTCTAGATGAGTCTACTCTAGAACATTCTACTTCCACCGATGGATTCTTGGGAACTGACTGGTACCAATTAGATTTTCCTTGTGTTACCTGTTGGATATTTTATTCCAGTTATAGAATCTATTGATGATCTATGAAGAGACAGTGTTTGTTTCTCCCTGTGACCTAGGATATTGTTAACATTTTTCTTGTTCCTCAGCAAACGGATTGGTTAATTCCCAAGAAAGGTTGAGATTTAATTGATTCCAATATCTAGAATTCTGTAAAGTTGCTTCATACAAAGTCAGGCTGTCCACCAGTGTGATTCTTAACAATTCTGATTAAAATATTCAGAACACATTTTTCATTATTTTTTAATACGAAGTGGAAAGCGCAGCAAGCATGACATCTTCTGAATATAAAACCTGAACCATTGCAACTTATGTTCCCTATGAGTTGATCAAAATACATTTATAATTTGAATGAGTCATCGGGCATTTTTCTTGCATGGAGATTAAGGGATCAATTATTCAGTTGGTTAATTGGTTAAGAACTTAGTCATTTCACTAATGCATATTCAGCCCATTTGTCAATAAATCTTATAAACATTTAAAAACATAAAAGGAAAGGAAGATCTGAAGATGGAACTGAACAGGTGATTATAACATTGCACATAAAAATGTAGGATGTAGGCAAAGCAAATGTGTGTGTGTGTGTGTGCGTGTGTGTACTGTCCTCTGGTCCTCTGGTAATTCCCCAGTGCTCCAGAATACTGAGTGTATTGCTGTACTAAAATCTCCATTATAGGCAATGGAATAAAAACATATGGACTCAACTCAATGGCTTTGCCATTGAATGAGCAGCATGTAGCAAATTTATTAAAAATAATTCTATCTGTAGTTCAAAGTTTCTTCTGGAATTTCCTATTTGTTTAAAATTTTACTGCAATATATTTTATTTACAGAAACATAAGTAAATGGAAAATGTATGCATACAATACTCAAAGGCTTGTGAAGATGGCATATGTATAATTTACAGCCTAATTATATGCAACTTTATGCAGAAGCAGGTTTTGTGATTCCAGTGGGATTAGCAAGCATTAAAGATTCATTTAACATTATTTATCAATTTATCACACATCGTTTGTCTTTTATCAGTTCTGCTTCTTTAATTTACTTATAGTTCAATTGCAGTAGCATTCCTATAATAATTTTTAACTCTAGATTTTAGGAATAATGGGATTATTTTAATCACAGAGGCAGTCTCTCTCTCTCTCTCTCTCTCTCTCTCTCTCTCTCTCTCTCTCTCTCTCTCTCTCTCTCTCTCTCTCTCTCTCTCTCTCTCTGTATGTATATGTATATGTACATGTACTGTTTTTATGAAAAACATAATTATCAGAATAATGTATTTTCACAATATAACTCAGAATGAAATATCTGATGAAAGAAAACAATTTTAATTTGACTTGAGTATATTATTCACATATTGCTTTATCCATGCATACACTACAATGCAATCATGTATATTTAGAAAAATCGCCGTCAAGTCCAATGAAGCTTATTCTCAGGAAATTGAATCTAGAATTTCAGGAGTTTTTTGCTTTAAGAATATGTCACCAGAAAGCAAAGAAGGAAAGTAACATTTCCTGAACCAAAGTATATGTGTAGCTTTGGGCGTAGCCTGATCAGATATAATTAACTTGGGTACATATTTATTAGGCTATGATGACTGATCAATTGATTGACTCTAATCTTCTGTTCTGCATAAAGAACACATTGTATGCTCAGAAGCTATAGAGATACCATGTAGGAAAAATAGTACAGGATGTGTGGTGGTGTATTATAGTTAAATTTGAAATCGGATTCCTATTTTTTACATACTTGTGTTTTCTAGGTCACGGGTGTCAAACTCGCTGCGTCACGTGACGTGTCGCGATGTATCGTGACTTTTTTTGCATTGCCAGAACTGGAGTGGGCGTGGCCTCCGTATGATGCAACAGGCCCGTGGGCCAGCAGATTGACACCCCTGCTCTAGGTTAACAACAATACAATTGCAGTGCATCCAGGCAACAAATCAGGAAGTTCCAGACTTGATGTTCATCTCTGTCTCCTATATATAGCCATTCGATTCCAACAAGCACTTTTAGCCTGTCTCAGCCTTGAATTGCAGCTAGAAAGTTAGTCATTGTGACTTGGCTTTCTTAATACACAGGTATGTATAGTAGAATTATGTTATATATCCTTAAAATAGCTAGAAAAATATATGTACTGTAAAAAAGCTCAAAGGTTGCTTAAAATACTTTAAAACACTTTTTTATTATGGTAGCCAACAAAATCCATGCATTAAGGAGCAGACGAGGTTATTCGGTTGAATTTGCCTGCCTTCTCTACTGTTTTGGATTTTAGGAGTAGATGTTCCTAATGGGGCCAGCAGAGGAAGATCCCTTCTATTGCAGAAGTAGCTACTCTATGTACAGCTTCTTTCACCTCTGTCTCCTAGTTTTCTTTATTGCAAGAATGTATGCACAAATTGCCATGGATGTTATTGAGAAGCCAGAAATTTTAGCAGTTTAGTTGGCAAATAATATTAGCAGCCATAAATTGTGAAAAATTGTCACAGGATGAGAATCGTTCCTATTAAAAGCCAGTTGGGAGAATGAGCAGCAGCAGGACTCGCACTGAAGTAGAGCATGATCCAAAACTTTGGCCATAAAGGGACTTTAGAATAAGTGGGATAAGAGATATGTAATATAATATTTTTTGATAAGATACAAAATGTAGAAATATTAGGATGTTGTAAGTGAAGGAAAAGTTTGAACTTTAAAGACAAATTAAGTTTGAAAAGATTTAGGATTAAGGAATGATTGAAATATTCAGGAGAAATTAGGCTTAATAAGAACTCTGAAAAAAAGGATATAATTTTTACAATAGAAGTGAAATATGAATTGACTAGTAAGATGTTATGGATAGATGTCATGATAGATAAGTAGTATAGTATCTCTATAATATATGAAATATGAAAATACTGGGATGATATATTTAAATGGAAAATTTGGATATTTAGATGTTAAATACGGGGGAAAATATGATTGACAAGAATTGTTTGAATATTATGGAGAAATTGAGCTTAAACAAGACTTATGAAAATAAGATATACGGTGAATCAATAAGATGATTCTTACGAAAATAACATAAGCTAATAAGAAAAAAAAAGCTATATATGGACGCTACTATTGTTGGTATAAATATAGAAGAAAATGTTTTTATTTAATCATTTAAATATGGAAAATATCAAATATTAGAAATTATATTTGTTTAACGTTGTAGAAGGAGAATACTTCTGGGTGAAGAGAAGATCAAGGAAATATATTATTAATTGATATACTCATTATGGAAATATAAAAATTAATTATTATTGATTGTTTATTAACTATTATTAATTGTATATTCTTTTCTAAAAAAATATGAACCAAGACAACACGCTGTACACCAGGCACTAAGGTTGTTATTGTAAAAAAACCAATAAAACTTTTACAAAAAAAAAAGTCTAAGTGCTATTGCTATTGCTATGTTGATATCATCATGATTTGTTGAGGATACATGGGAAAGGAAAAGGATGAACTCGTTCTTTGAATCCCAGACAATTTTGTCTTGGAGGAAGGCATGACTAAGGGACGTATTGTGCTGCTCCGCTACACACACACTCGGCAAGAGTTCTACAGGTGTTTATTCAACCCCCAACAGGTCCTTGGAAAGCACCCCTGTTGCACAGGTCTGGATTGCAAGCTCAGTACAGCAAGAGTCACTGGAGAACCGAATCCAATGGGCACACATGAAGTCCAGGAAATCAGGCTAGGAGTCAAACAGGCCAGGATACAAGGCACGAGCACACAAGGCATATAACTGGGCATGTTGCTCTAACAACACTCAAGTCCTCAGGGCAGAGTTAAGTAGGCAATGCCAGTGCAGCCCTTCATGAGACCCGATGTTGCCTCCTCATGAGTAGTCTAGCTGACCAGTGTTGTGCCTATCTCCTCTCTGCTCTACGGGTCCTTGGATCAGGAGGCGGTGTGGACTCCACCTCCTCCTCATTGCTCATGGGTGGCAGCTGTTCCCAGTCCTTGCCTGGAGTCTCCTGGCCAACTTGCTGCATCTGCGGCTCGCCTCCCTCAGCCTCAGCCTTTCCCTTGTCTGATCGACCCAGCTAAGGCTGCTCCATCAGGCCAGCATTCTCAGAGCCCCAATCCTGGCTCCGCGCTTTCCTCACTCTCCTCCTCTGACCTTGCATCTGAAGACGGGTCCAGGGGCAGATCCATGATAGGTATTAAAAATGAGTATTAGAGAGCAAAGAGATACTGCAACATTTGGTTGCAGATCTTCCTTGTAAGAATTCAGTGAGCATTCCATGTCCTATCCAGCAATAAGAATTCCCTCCATCACTAGAACAGACAACTCATCGGCAGGTCTTACACATTAAACAACTTATTACCCTGCAAAAAATTACTGCTAATATTATTTTCATTCCTTATCTTGGAAAATAAAGTATTGAGAAAGTGAGGCTTTCTCAGAAAGGGGCAATGTTTCTGCACCCTTTATTCACATGTGCATCAAAAATTGCCTCTAGGCATTAATTCCACTTCAAGCATCTGTAACAGATTCAATAAATGGATTATATGCATTATCACTCTGTGGTTAAATGTCTGTACTTGCTGAATGCCAGATCATTTAGACACCTGTATAATTTCATTAAAAGGGATCACTCGGTATAGTTTTACAAAGAGAGGGGAAATAATCCCCCCATTATAAATTATTTGAACAGGTATTGCTGAGATGTTTCTCAAATATGCACTCGGCAGTATATCTGTAATTATGTCATTATAGGCAATTATATTCTGGGAAATGTTCCCATTTTTGTTTTGTTTTGTTCTTTAAGTAAAGAAAAGGAAGCCCCAAATCAGTTTTGTGAAAAGGCCTCAATGATCTATGTACAGTTTAGAGAGGCTCAGCAAACAGTTGCCCCCACCCCAATATTTAATGTGTATTTGCTAGGCGGTTTTTAGACAGAAGGAATGGCTGTTTTCACAAAACAGGTTGAAAGCTTTAAGAGTAGAGCAGTTTTTCTCAACCGTAGCAGCTTAAAGATGGGTAGATTTCAACTCCCAAAGCCTGGCTGGGGAATTCTGGGAGTTGAAGTCCGTCCATTTTAAAGCTGCTATGGTTGAGAAAGACTAGGGTAGAGAGGATAGCTTGACAGAAAGAAGAAAGCTCTGTCCTCAAAGCAGCAAACAGACGAATGTGGTTTAAGCCCATGTGAAGATAGAAATTTATGAAAATCCCAAAGGGGTTTCCCTCCCTAATGAGGGGAGATGGGAAGCATATTCAAATGTACAAGTTTCTGTTGCTATAGCCATTCTAATAAAAGTAGCTTTAGGCCAATGCAGCCTTTGTTTCTTGATCTTTTTCTACTGTTTAGGGCTAATTTAATACACCTTTCTTTTTCTTTTATACCAGGGGTGTCAAACTCAATTTCATTGAGGGCTGCATCAGCATGCAGTTGCCCTTGGGGGGGTGAGTGGGTGTGGCCAGGGTGGGTGCAGCCTACTGGGTGGGTGTGGCTGGAGTGGATGTGGCCTACTGGGTGGGCATGGCCAGCTCTACATTGTTCGCGTCAAGGGTGCCTGTGGGGGCCTGGGCAGGAGTGGGACAGATCTGAGGGTCTCTGGCAGAAGGGGGTGGGACCAGGGCAAGCGCCAAGGCATGGTCCATTTCTTCATTCCTCACAAAGGGTGACACCTCCCCAGCATGCACCCAGGGGGCGGGGCCAACGCGGCAGGAACTGGTTCCTCGCTGTTTCTAGACGGCCTTGTGGAACTAAGACTGAATGCGTTTCAGCATAGATGGCCACCACAAAATTGTACATTGGCTCCCGGCCGGCCTGGGCCAGGGCCAAGGCATCGGGGGCCATTCCCTCACTGTTTCTAGGATGGCTTCGCGGGCGACATGAAACCACTTCGTGGGCCGCATCCGGCCCCCGGGCCTTGTGTTTGACATGTCTGTTTTATACCATTGGTGATCAGAAGAGTGGCTTTTTACTTGCTATGATAAATAGCTTTTTACTTGCTAGGGTAAATATTCTCAGAGGACTTGGTAACTATGCCTCTATTCACACTTCTTGTGACTCCAAATTGGTAGAGTTTACAGCACATTGGCACCAACAACTTTTAAAGAAAAAGCAAATGTGCAGTTGTTTATGTCCCGCAGTTCATCGTTCTGCCACTAGGTAGAAGCAGAACTTCTTAGAAAACGGCTTCAGTGGCTGAAAAGCCTGATGAAATTAGTATAGATAGAATGTGCACATTGATAGCTGCAAGGATAGAAATACTAGATGTCTGCAAGTCCACTTACGTGGGAGTATGTCCTCCATAAATCAGTGAAACTTACTTATCTACTGTCTCACTGCTTATCTTATTAGTTAATCAATTTGTTAACAAGAGAACATTAACAAAAGCTATATATCATGCTAGTTGTCTCTTCTGCATCTAGAACAGTTAAAGAAAAGGGTGCATTAATTTAGTTTTCAGACAGACATATACTATGGGAAAAGCAATTAACTAGAAGTCAGAATTTGTCTGGTGTGATCTGCAATGTGCATCATTCTCTGGCTGGTGTCCCAGGTGGGTTGAATTACAACTCTCACTACTGCAATCCAGATCGTCCACACGGCTGCCTGGAATATTCCATTGAACAAAAACGTTCAAACCAAATAAATTGAATAAAAATGAATAGCCATACTGGCTGGGGATAACTTGAACTACTGTCCAATATTTTCTAGAGCAGAGACCCCCAACCTTTTGGGCACCCAGGGACCAGTTCCCTGGAGAGAGTTTTTTCCACGGACCGGAGAGGGCGTGGTTGTGCATGCTGCCTGCATCCCGAGGATGGGGCTTCACTTTTTTGCGTGGCCCAGTTTCTGGTATGCCGCAGACTGGGGCCAGTCCATGGACTGGGGGTTGGGGGCCCCTGTTCTAGAGATTATCAGATAGGGAAATCAATCAAAATAGAGCTGGAAGAGACCTTAGAGGTCTTCTAGCCCAACCTCTGCTCAAGCAGGAGACTCTGTACCTTTTCAGGCAGGTGGTTGTCCAGTCTCTTCTTAAAAACCTCCAGTGATGAAGCACCCACAACTTCTGAAGGCAAGCTGTTCCACAGATTAATTGTCCTCACTGTTAGGAAGTTTCTCCTTAATTCCAGGTTGCTTCTCTCCTTGATTAGTTTCCATCCATTGTTTCTCGTCTTGCTTTCTGGTGCTTTGGAAAATAAGTTGACCCCCTCCTCTTTATGGCAGCCCCTCAAATACTGCTATCATGTCACCCCAAGTCCTTCTTTTCTCTAGACTAGCTATACCCAATTCCTGCAACTGTTCTTCATATGTTTTTGTCTCCAAGCCTCCAGGAAACGTTAAGATAACTTTTTATTCCTAAACAGTAGGGCATTAAAACTAGAGATATTATTGGGTTGCTTTTCTTCAGTTGTATAGATAGACCCACTGCAACTCATAGATGAAATTGCTCGTAACACCTAATTTATAAGATTGCTTTGTGGGTTTTTTTATTTTTCTGCTTTTCAGTTATTAACTGACTCAGCCAAGATGTAGGCATAACACTTTTCTATTAGCTAAATAGAAATATTTCTGTATCCAAGCAATGCACCTCATCTGTATGCATGGCGGAACAATATTAGCTTTTTATTTCAGGTGCAAAAATATTCAAGAATTAGTTGGCATTGTGTGAGTTGGCAACAGGAATTGACAGTGATCTAAGATATGCCTTCCCAGGCAACAGTCAGGAGTCTGGCAGCACCTTCCCAGAATAACACATTTTATTAAAAGTAGCCATCTTGGGAAAAAAACAACTTTGCCAGCATAACTGAGTAAGAGATTGCTGACACAAATACATCAAGCCATTTTGAGCTATCTGCCACTTTCCACAAATACAATGGATTTGTGAAACAAGTTAACACATTAACAAGTTGTGGGAAGAATCCACAGAAAGAAATATTTTGGGGAATATTAAAAAGGCAGAATATATTTCTCCAAAGGAATAATGGAGAAGATCTTTTAAAAAGGCAGAAAGTTCTCCCTCCCCCCCCCCAGCTAGAAAACTCAGCAGAAACCAGCTTTTAGAAATGCAGATGTAATAATCCATTCAAGAAGGTTGGAGCCAGGAAGCTAGAAGCTGATGAGATTAGGAAGACAAAGATCCTTAAAATCTACATACCCCACTCAAAATCTAAGGACAGGAAACATAATAGGATTAACCCACCAATATCAAAAGGGCACATTCAGACTCAGATCAAAGTACATGACACAGAAAATACAAAGCCTCAAACAGGAACAGGAAACAACCTCAAAAGCCCCAGAAGGTATAAAAACCCACCACTCCCAGCAACATGTAGGGCAGGGGTGTCCAAACTTTTTTCAAAGAGGGCCAGATTGGATGAAGTGAACGTGCTGGAGGGCCGAACATTTTTCCGAACATTCTTTGAACCATTACAATTAAATGCAAATGAATTATTTTATGCCTCTTTCCTCTCCCTCTCTTTCCTCTTTCTCTCTCTCTCTCTTTCCTTTCCCTTTCCTCTCCCCCCTCTCTCTC
>NW_015388092.1:0-13668 GCF_001527695.2 Protobothrops mucrosquamatus | reverse complement strand
TGGGGCCGAGGTGGGGCCGGGCGGCGGAGAGCCCTGCGGCAGCCAGGCAAGCTTCATGCCTGACTGCCGTCCGGCCCGGGCTGGGGAGACATGTGGCCGGTTCGGCTTCCCGGGGAGCGATGCTCCCGCTGGCCGCCGCACCAGCCATGACTTCCGCCCAGCACGGGGAGACATGTGGCTGGTTCGGCTGCCCAGGGAGTGGCCCAGGCAGCGATGCCCCAGCCGAGACTGGAACAAGTAAGCCAGGGGGGCGAATCACCTGCCCCGCAGCCACTTCGCAGCGGTGCTCTGCGGACTCAGAGCTCCCTCCCTCCCCCCTGCCACTGACCTTCCATCTCCGGCTCTGCTGCTGCTTGGCCAATGGTTGCGCCAGCTGGACATCGCAGGGGCTGCTCTCTCGGGGCTGCGGCTTACGGGAGGGCTGGCCCACTCAGCAAAGGCTCCGGGGGGTTGCTCCCAGCGGGGATCCCGGGGCTTCCCCGCATGGCTCCCCAGCCACGTGCACCTGGGACGGGGCCAGCCCGGGAAAGGGACTTCCTGGATGCCCTTCTCCCAGGGGGCGGGACACCCGGGCGCAGGGCCAATGAGGAGCCCTGCGAGGGGGCAAGTCCCATGAGAGAGAGAGAGAGAGACAGAAGTGCAAGTGCAAGTGCAAGTGTCTCTGTCTCTGTCTCTCTCTCTCTCTCTCTCTCTCATGGGACTTGCCGGAGGGCCGTGGGAGGGCCGGATTTACATAGAGCAGGGAGGGCTGTTCGAGGGCCGGATTAAACCGGGCCGCAGCCTGCAAATGGCCCGCGGGCCGGACTTTGGACATGTCTGATGTAGGGCATTAAAACTAGACCATGCTTCTGTCTGGCTCTGCTCTTCAATAAACTACAACCTTCTTTGTAAAGCAGTCTCCATTTTGTTTATTCCCAGCTTGGACTGGACCCTGATGAAGATTTTTCTTTCAACAAAGTGTTAATAAGATATTTGTAGTGGGTCTCACATGTAACTTAATTACCTTGCTTTCCCACATGTCCTCTGCACGTCTCATTACAGATTAAATCCTACCTTATTTTAGCCACACCTTTGCAGCTGATGAAGTAAGTGCAGCTGAGAAAAGCTTGTGCCTTTCAATAGTATTCTTAGTCTGACTGCATGCCTGCTAGGGCATTCTGGGAATTGAAGTCCACACATCTTAAAGTTGCCAAGAAACACTGCCATAAACTAACTTGGTTGTTCCTATAGTGTTCCCCAAACAAAGGCAATTATAAATACATCATTATGCAAATCCTTATGCGTCTTTTCCAGAAAACCTAAAGATCAGTTCTCTTTCCATCAGACTTCACCCTGAATATTGTTCCAATGGTTGTATAACGTCCAGAAGAATTTTGGCAGTGAAAATATCAGAGCCACATAGAGCAAAAAGTGGAAGCCAAAACCAGACTTGTTACTTTTAGACAAATTGTGTTCCAATAGATTTCATTTAAAAAAAAGAAATCAATGAAAAAATAGTGTATCTACTAGTATGGTCAAGAAATGCACAGCCTTGCTATCTATCATAATCACTTAGACTGCCTGTTTTAGGAATGTGTACAACACATTATTTTTTTATTGCTCCAGGGGATAAGACCTGAACTAACAGGGATAAGAGGATAGAAGATTTTGATTTTCCTGTTGTAAAAGCTGTTAATTCACTTAACCTGCTTGGCTCAGAAGGTGTTGATTATTTGTGATTGGTAGGTCACTTTGTGGTATGACTAGGATAAATTATTGCAAGATAACTAACTACTTATAGGATATACTGAAAATGGAACATTTGAGATATCTTGCAATTCCTAATTTTGCAAAAAGTGTCAAGAGCTGGAATTCTTCCCTTCAGATGTGGTCTCCTATTGACTAAAAACAGAGGCTGTAGATCAGGCATATCAAACTGGTGACATCACACAACTTTTTCCCCATTGCCAGCAATGGGGTGGGTGTGGTTTGACACGCCTGCCATAGATCATCTGGGAAGATAGGGTGCCTTAAGGCAGAAGTTTGTGAATTATGATTCAAGAACAAGCCTTTCCTCAGATGGCTATTATGTGAGAGTACAAAATGCCCAGAATGGAGAAAAAAGAAGTGTAAAATCTCCCTAATGAATTGCTAATGTGGTTAAATCCGCTGCACAATAGATGGCATTTTAATGCAAATTTCATCCCTTGAGCGCTATTGCTGATCTTCGTCTTTTCGGTGGAAAACTTCTCTGCCCAGATGTGAAGTGATCCAGTTACAATCTCCTTGCCTGGCCTTCTGCCCAGGATAATGTTCAACACTAGATCTTTAAGGATTTTCTCCCTATTAAGGTCCTTGCACTTCCCTTCCCACTCCAGTTTACTGGCTATGAAAAAGAAAAGTTTCTTTCTCATTAAACTTTCTCCGTTTCCCAGGGGTACAAACTGAAAGGCACTAGGGGAGGGGAGGGGAGGTGGGGGGAGGGGAAGGAACCACACAGCACTGTAGGTTTGGTGCCAACATTAATATTGACTCAGAGTTCCTGTTGTGAAAGGCCCTGATAGAAGCAGAAATGTAACAATAGATTGTAGCTCCAGTGGGTTTCCATAAACAGTTACTTCACCTCTGGCAACAAAGTAAAAAAAAAAAAGAGAGAAGGATTAAAGAACCAATTATTTGTTATGAATTTCTTTTCTTCCAAGTCCTTCTATTGAGTGTCTGACTTTAGCATGATATTAGTTCTGCAGCTGTCCTGGATATTTATGGGTCATGCATGGGTTACAGAAATGGGATTATTGGCCATGAGAGGTGAAGTAATGGGTAGGGGACATCAAACACGAGCTGGTAGAAGTATGGTTACTCACTGGATCATAGAATGCAAGTATTGGAAGGGGTCTTTGGAGATCATCAAATCCTGACTCCTACCCAAGGCAAGAATCCATCATTTCATGCATTGTGAGCAGAAGGAAAGTAGCAGTGTGACCCATGGAAGAAAACAGGCATAAGCCATTTCTAAATTTCTTGTGAACCACTATAATTACAGTCAGGAAATCTCCGCAGACTTGGAGCCAGAATGAAACAAGCTTCTGTTTGCAATAAATTCTTTGCAAATGTCTTAAATCAGGAGGAAACTTCCGTTGATGAGAAAGGATTATTTTTTTCAACTGAAGTTATTTTGATGCTCCTAATGCTTAAAATGTTTCTCTCCCATGTGGGTTCTTTTATGTAATCAGTAATTAATAATCATGATGAATTGGCAGAGGACGACTACCATAAGGCTGTTATTATCTTGGTGAGTTATGTCCTGAGCAACCACCGTATGAACCAGCATGGTAATTCCTACCTTTTAGAATCTGTAATGCATTGGCTGTCATGGCAACCATATGAAACAGGTTGCTGAATTGATGTTGGTGACTTGCCAAAGGATTTTTTATTTCTGAGATGGATTTGAATCAAGGCTGCAATAGCTTTCTTTCATTATGAATTTGGTATTTGGTATTAGATTAGTATTAAATTTAAGACTCATATTGTTTTTTTTAACAATGTTAATTTGGAATAAAAACTTCTGCTATAATATCGAGTTAGATTATTGGCAACTACTGTGGGACAGGAATAGGAGATTAACATTAGCTGCTACTTACAAAGAAAACTTATACAAGATGTTTTACAGGTGGCACCTCCCCCCTATAAGGCTAGCAAAAATAGACAAAAAATCTTCACCACTATGTTGTAAATGTAGGAAAATACCAGGGACTTACTATCATATGTGGTGGGAATGCTCAGAAGCTCGAAAATTTTGGCACTTGATAAAGAATTGGTTAGAAGAGATACTATCATTAAAAATTGAAGCAAAACCAGAACTCTTTTTATTAGGGATCATATGGATAAATTCAGCAAAGGAACTTTATACTTAATTCTGCACATTTTAACCGCAGCAAGGTTAACATATGCTCAAAATTGGAAAAGAAAAGAAACCCCCCCTGAAGAAGAAATACTAAACAAAATTCTATCCTGTGCGGAAATGGACAGACTGACATTAGAACTCAAAAATAAAACAGAAACAGAGTACTTTGAAATTTGGAATAAAGTGTATAATTGGTTGGATTTTAAGAGGTACGCCGGGACAAAGGCTGATGATTAAGTAGATAACCTAAAAAATTTTATTTTAATATTTGTTATATCAGATAGAACCAAAAGTTATTTAACTAGGATGTACTTTATTGAAAGAATACGCACTGTATAACAATGTAATAACTTAATGTAAAGTAATATTAATAATATCATTTAAACAGGGAACTTGTATCATGTCCAATGTGCCTTTTTTGTCTTTAATTGTATTATGTTTAATGTGTCTGTGTTTTTTAATTGTATATTCAATAAAATTTTGTATAAAAAATTTAAAAAAAAGACTCATATTGTTGTAGGCACAGAGTTAGTTTTATTGCAACTACTTTTCATGTTCAATTTCTCCTTCCTAGGAAAGCAGACTCTAGCGCTAGCTAAACATTTATATTTGGAAGAATCAACTACAGTATGAGAAATTCCCAATGGCAGGCTTTCTCAGCCTTCAGCCATGCAAAATGTGTGGGAAATGCAACTCCGGCTGGCAATTCTGAAATGCTTAACCTCAACACTTATTGGAGACAATAACAGATGGTGGCAGACTCTGTTAAAACAGAGTTTGTTTAACTATGGTTTACTGAAACAAAGCACCATTGGTTGCATTAGACCAGGGGTGTCAAACTGCCGGCCCGCGGGCCGGATGCATCATAGCGAAACTGCGCCCACCCTATTGCCAGCAATGGCAAAAAAGTCACGATATGTTGTGACACGTCACGTGACATTGCGAGTTTGATACCTCTGCATTAGACAAACATGTTAAACTCTAGAGCAGTGGTGGCGAACCTATGGCGAACCAGAGGCGGCACTCAGAACCCTCTCTGTGGGCACCCGTGCCATTGCTCCAGCCCCACCTCCCCCCTCTCCTCACTAGCAGCCCTCCCAGAGGAGAGTTGCTCCCGAGCGCAGCCCGTGCAGAGTAGCACAGCCAAGGACATGGCAGCTGGGCAGCGGGGACAAGACTCCGCCGTCACACCCCGTTGCATGCAGTTGATGCTGTGGGGCGTGGAGGGGGGGCTGCCATAGTGCTGCTGGGCCATCTGGGTGATCTGCGGCAGACCATGGAGGCAGTGGGTGGCCCTGTGGGTGGGCGCGGGGATGGAGCGGGGGGTGGGGGATGAAGTGGGGGGCGGGGCAGGCCCGGGTTTTGGGCACCTCTAAAAGGTTCGCCATCACTGCTCTAGAGATACCACTGAATTGCTTGACTTCACGACACATTGATGTTTTGGTAGCAATAATGAGGCAATGTCTCAATGTTGTGTTATAGTTTTGGGGATTTTTTTACTTTCCACATTACTGTGTAATTCTGGAATTTCCCAGTGATGTTCCAACCAATTACTGACCAGTTTCAACTCTTAGTTTTTTTTAAACTAAATCAGGTTGGTTTGAAGAAATGTTTGGGTTTACTCAATCCTCTAAACCCAAACCAAACAAATACAGTACATTATGGTTTAGTGTATAGACCTATCACACACATATACTGTATTGTCTTTATTCTATATAGGGTTTCTTACCTCCTGAAGCAATTCTGAATATTGGAGCTTGACTGGTGATGGTGTTGAAATTAGATTTCAGCCCTAACAATAACAAACATATAAGGGGAAGAACAGATTGTTTAATTTACATAAGTCAAGAGTATAGAGGAATCGGACCTTATATTTGCAGTAGGACTATAGCATAAAGTATTTTACAAGCAAACAAAATAGATTAGCATATTCAATGCTGATACCAAAGATTAAATAGAAAATCATTGGGAAAGCAGATCAGATTAATCCAGAGAGTTGATGAAATCTATTTGTAAAATCAGGAGACAGTTTGTACTAACTGGGGAATTTATTGTATGTATTAGCTGTCTTCAAGCAGAGTTTTGGGAAATTCCAAAGACATTTCTTTTTGAAGTTCCAGCCTGCCTTTCACTTACACAACAGTTTGCTCTGAAGTCATTGCTTATAGAAAGATTAGTATTAGAAAAAACTACAATTTGTGTTGTTTCACAATTCCTCAGACATCAATGCTCTTTACCATGCTGGCTGGCAATTTTTTGGATTTGCAAGTTAATACATTCTGAAGGATCAAAATTATGGAAAACTCTTAAGAATGTTGATGAAGAAGGCCACTGTTGATGCTGTTTTTAAGGGTCACATGCGCTAAAGATAAGTAATGCTTTTTTTGAAAACCCACTGTACATATTGGAAATACATATTTGGCCAAGCACAACATGCTTTTTTTAAAAAAAGCTAAACACAGCCAGATGTGGTTAGAACTGGGGTGGCAGGCCATCTAGGAAATACTAAGTCTGTAGGCTTCCTTTTAAATTGTCTTCTTCTGGAAGAAGGAAAATGAGCAGTGCCTTGATGCATTGGACCCCTGGCTCATCTAGTCCAGCTGTTTGTTCTCACACTGGCCAACCAGTTGCACAAAGAAGTCCACTGTTTCCTAGCACAGTGCTTCAGAGCCGTTCCACTGTCATCAAAGCTAATAGCCAGACCACTTCTGCAACGATACTACCGTAGGGACATGTCCATGAAGCCATCAGGAGTCAAACTAGATTTGCAGGAGATTTTACTTTTTAAACTATTCGGCTAATGAAGTGGATGATTCATTCTTCTTCTTTTTGCCTCTCTGCCTTTTAAAACTGCATTTCTTTAAATATTTTAGCACTTCTGTCATCAGCCCCCTTATTTTTATACAATCAGTAGCCTCATTGTAATATATATTTACATAACACTAGCTAAATGTGGATTTGCACAATATTCCTCATCATAAACTCTGCCTGTATAATTCCATCAAGGTTTATGAGGAAATGGGCTCTGCCCCTAAATGATCTCTGATTTGTTAGCTGGACTACATTATTTTGTACCACAAAGGAAGAAAGAAAATCCAGATTTAAAATCCACAGGATTATCTGCTGTTGAGGCTACAGAACAAACCTGCTTATAGCTTAGCAAGCAGGACCTCAGCCAGAATCTCATGCATACATTTAAAAAAAAGTAAAATAAATACTTGTATAAGCGTTGCCTTACTCTGACAGTAGGGGAGGATATTATACATATAATTGCAAAGTTCTCTTTCTCTAAGAAATGGTTTTTATTGGCTCAGCTGTACTACAACCAAATCCTTCTGAGAACTGGTTCTTCCTGAAGAAACTGATTTGATCTCAAGCTGCAATGCAGATCAGATGTTCCACTTTCTTTGCAGAAATGTTTGGCTGCTATAAATTAGAGGGAAGACTTGTTAGGGAGGGAAGACCTCCAGAAAATGTGAATGACAGCTACTAATGAGTCAGCAGTTGTCACCGCTAATTCTAGGTCAGTGAGGAATTGGAGCAGATTGCAAGCTGGATTATAGGTGATATGAGTCAACACCTTGGAATTCCCTTAAGCCTTTTCTTACCCTGTGAATGTTTTCTACCAACAGATGCTGGACATCAACCTTTATTTAACATCCAAATAGGAGCTGCAAATAATTATATTTGAAACTGAATTTCTAAGCATCTGCAGTAGGATCACCAGCTGTAGAAGATGCACTTTTAATTGGAGGCTGCAGTCCTATGCAAATTGATTTGGCAATCAGACTGAATGAATTCACTTCATAATTCACAAATGCTAAGCAGTCATGACAAGTATTGTGTCTCAAACATTGTGATCTGTAAACCATGGTTTATAGTTTAATGGATTAAGACTCATGCCACTAGGGAACACTGGATTATAAGCTCATCTCATATAGAAGAGGATAGGTTAGTTAAGAATGATGTACAGTATGTGGTTCCCTTAGTAAAGGCCTATAATGTACAAATACTACAGTATTGAGCTGTAGAATTGCATCATATGTTTTGTTCAAGAGCTCCAGGTAGCATGCAGAACTCTCCGCTTACCACTTATTCCACACAAAAACAACCCTGTGAGTTAAGTGGCCTAAAGTCACCCAGGGAGTTTTATTGGCTTAATCTAAATCTCTATTCCTAATATTACACTAGACCAGATCACACTAGGGTGACACACAGGTGTCAAACTTGATTGCGTCACGTGATGTAGTGTGACATATTGCGACATTTTTTGCCTTTGTGGAACCAGGGTGTGCATGGCCTGTGTGTGGCACATCCGGCCTACAGGCTGTCAGTTTACACCCCTGCACTAGCGGGTTGAGCAGGGGTTTGGACTAGAAGACCTCCAATGTCCCTTCCAGCTCTATTCTGATTGAAGATGTAGTGTTTGGGTATTACAATACTTAAACCAGCGGTTCTCAACCTATGGGTCGCGACCCCATTTGGGGTCGATCGACCATTTCATGGGGGTCGCCAAGCAAGGCTGTCCACCATTTTTTTCCCCTTTTCCGGCGGGTGCCTTACCTCCCTTGAGCTGGGCCAGCTGGTGGTCGGCCTGCTCCGTCTCTGCCGCTTGCCAGCTATGCCTCAGCCGGCGCAGGGGGCGGAACCACGCATGCGCGGCTCTCCCGGGCAGGGAAAGTCCTTGACTTACGACCGGTTGGGTAGTCCTCGACTTACGACCGGTTTAGTCCTCGACTTACGACCGGTTTAGTCCTCGACTTACGACCGGTTTAGTCCTCGACTTACGACCGGTTGGGGGTCGCGGCATTAAAAAGGTTGAGAACCACTGACTTAAACAGTTCAGTAAAACTTAAAAGAGACAAGTATATCTAAGCATATTGCAAAATATATGTACAAGTAAGTTGGTAGGATTGAAAAGGATTACATGCTGGCAGATTAAAGCTGCAAAAATCAAGACAGCCACTACTAGGCAATAGGAAAGACATCAAAAACAAGTTTTGTTTTACATACAAAAGAAATTCAGATACTTGAACAATTGGATTTTCTCAGTATCTTCAGCTATGTTTTTAAATGTTTTTATTCACCTTTTTTCCCCACAAAGAAAACATCCATCCTATTCTTCCTGCCACAATGCTGGTCTTTCCTCACACATCTTTTTCAGAAAAGGTGGAGCCATTAAATAACATCTTTAAACTTGCAAGGAAAATAGAGCATGTTCTCCTTCCCTCAAACCAAACAAACTTTTATCCAGTGTTAAAATGATATGGGAATCTGTGACCATTTAGGTATTGTTGAACTCAACTTCTTATTTGCCCAGCCAGAAATAACAAGAATTATTATCTACAGATGTTGTAGATATCCACAAGTTTCCCACTTTGACCAAAACTGCACTTATTATTTCCAGCTCATTATTTAACGCTAGGCAAAGATGCTACAGGCAGAATAGGCTTCAACAGTGACCCCAGTGGTGGGATTCAAATATGTGAACAACCGGTTTTCTGTGTTGATGCCACTTCTGGAAGTCCATTCTGGGCCTGGGCAACAAAAAATTAGCTACCGGTTCTGCCGAAGTGGTGCGAACTGGCTGACTCCCACCACTGAGTGACACTCCTTGAGAAGAGTTGATGGTAGAGGCCTCTAAATGGTGTTTAATTCTGTGTTTTGTAGCTGTGTGTTTTGTAGCCTATATAATGATTATATCAATCTCACAAATGTGACTTTGGGCAATATAAAAAAACTAGTCGAGTTATGACTGTTCATTTAATGATGGTGTGGCATTACAATAGGCTTGGAAAGGGTTCTTTACAGCCAGGAAAGTAGTTCCATCCATTGCCGAACATTGCACTACTACATCTATGCAGTGGTGGGATTCAGCCTGTTCGCACCGGTTCGAGAGAACTGGTAGCTAATTTTTTGTTGACTTCGGCGAACCAGCTGAAGCCCTAGCCCATTTTTGCAAGGCCGAGGTCCAGAACAGACCGCCGGAAATGCGACACCACTTCTGGACGTTCGTTCTGGGCCTCGGAGGCTCAGAGGAGGCCTCCCAGCCAAGAATGGACTGCCGGAAGTGCATGGACGCCACTTCCGGAAGTCTGTTCTGGCCTCAGAGGCCCAGGCCCAGAAGAGACGTCCACGTAGAGAACCGGTTGTTCACGTATTTGAAATCCACCACTGCACCTATGGTCAGATGATCAAGATTGGGGTGCTTGGCAACCTGTTTACACTTATGACTGGTTGCCAAGTGCCCCACAAAGCTATATTCGCCATTTGTAATCTTTTCTGTCGGTTTCCCCAGAAAATAGGGAAAGAAGCTACAGGGAAGTTTGCAAGCTGTTGCTGCCTGCCAAAAGGGCTCCCTCTTGTCTCTGTGGACTGGCTGAAAGACCTGCCTGCCAAAGGGAGTTGAACTCCTTTGGCAGGGTGCAGAAAGGGAGCTCAAATTCTGAAAAATTGAGCTCTATTCCTGCAACCCCATATTAGGAGTTCCCTTCTATACAACTTTTTTCCCTAGGTTCTCCTCCACTCACCCACCCCCATGCTTATTAATAACCCACAAGATTGCTTAACAACCTGAACTGAGTGTATCAGAATTGTGACCATTAGCAAAGCAGTCATGTGGGCAATCACATGACATCACACTTAACAACTGCTTCACTTGATTGAGATTCCGGTTCCAATTGTGGTTGTAAGTTGAGAACTACTTGTGTTTAAAATTCGGCAAGTATGCATAATAAAATATATGAGCAAACAAACCCAACTCTAACCATAAAAAAGGAAACACACACAGATGGTCTCACCTAGCTTCCAGACCCCATGACATAGGGGCATGGAATCAAATTTGCAAGATTTTGTTATTATTAAAGCCAGTCTCAATAAAAGTAGATTTAGCCTTCCTGTGGAATTGCTTTCCTAGTCTGGTCTACTTAGGGAAGCTGATGTCAATCTTGCAAGTCTCATGTTGTACTTCTTCCACCATCTTCTGGTTCAGCCAATTGGGGAGATGTCTGTTTGAGTCGCTTCTGAAAACTGGTTGGACACCTGCATGCATATCTCCTTCAAGATCACCTTCTATTGGAGGTGATCATTTTTTTCTTTTGTTTAATTGTATTCCATTCTTGGAGACAGTGTGGATACATTTCTGCAGTTTTGCTGGCAAGGTTTTTCAGTAGTAATAATAATAATAATAATAATAATAATAATAATAGTAGTAGTAGTAGTAGTAGTAGTAGTAGTAGTAGTAGTAGTAGTAGTAAAGTTGGAAGGGACCTTGGAGGTCATCTAGTCCAACCCCTGCTCAGGCAGGAAACCCTATACCATTTTGGACAAATGGCTGTTCAGTCTCTTCTTAAAAACTTCCAGTGTTGGAGCATTCACTGCTTCTGGAGGCAGGTTGTTCCACTGGTTGATTGTTCTAACTGTCAGGAAGTTTCTCCTTAGTTCTAGGTTGCTTCTCTCCTTGATTAGTTTCCATCCGTTGCTTCTTGTCCTGCCTTCAGGCGCTTTGGAAAATAGCTTGACTCCTTCTTCTTTGTGGCAGCCCCTGAGATATTGGAGCACTGCTATCCTGTCCCCCCTTGTTCTTCTCTTCATTAAACTAGACATACCCAATTCCAGCAGCTGTTCCCTAGTCATCTTTGTTGCTCTTCTCTGTACTCTTTCTAGAGTCTCAACATCTTTTTTACATCGCGGTGACCAAAACTGGATGTAGTATTCCAAGTGTGGCCTTACCAAGGCATTGTAAAGTGGTATTAACACTTCACGTGATCTTGATTCTATCCCTCTGTTAATGCACCCTAGCACTGTGTTGGCCTTTATGGCAGTTGCAGCACACTGCTGGCTCATATTTAGGTGATTGTCCACTAGGACTCCGAGGTTCCTCTCACAGTTACTACTATTGAGCAAGGTACCCCCTATACTATACCTGTGCATTTGGTTTTTCTTGCCTAAATGTAGAACCTTACTTTTTTCACCATTGAATTTCATTTTGTTAGATAGTGCCCAATGTTCAAGTCTGTCCAGATCCTTCTGTATCTTAAGCCTGTCTTCTGGATGTTGGCTATTCCTGCCAGTTTGGTGTCATCTGCAAATTTGATGAGTTCCCCATCTATCCCCTTGTCCAAATTGTTGATGAAGATGTTGAAGAGCACTGGGCCCAGAACAGAGCCCTGGGGCACCCCACTACACACTTCCCTCCATATAGATGTGGTTCCTTTGAGGACCACACGCTGAGTACGGCCGGTCAGCCAGCTACGGATCCATCTGGTGGTGATGCTGTCTATCCCACATTTTTCTATCTTGTCAAGTTTGGTTTGCCACTGCCTCCTTCCTATGGCTGAGAGAAAGTGATTAGCCCAAGGGTCACCCAGATAGCTTTGTGTCTAAAGTGGGACTGGCCTCATAGTCTCCCAGTTTCTAGCTTGGTGCCTTAACCACTTACACCAGGGGTCTTCAAACTTGGCCCTTTTATGACACGCTGGCTGAGGAATTCTGGGAGTTAACATCCATGAATCATAAAAGGGCCAAATTTGAAGACCCCTGACTTACACCAAACTGAGTTTCATAAACAGAGAACCACATTTTATAAAAAAAAATTGTAGATTTCCTGGAATATTGAACCACATGCGAAAATATGCGATTGTACAACACAATGAATCACAAACTACAGTAACCAGCTCCATATAATGACTTGTTTTCCATGGGCACCCTTCTCTGCTTGTTTGGGAATGGGGCTAACCTATAGAAATCCTCATGGGAATACTCCAGACATGTTTGTGGTCCCTTGGGAGCCTCATATCATGTTTAGTCCCCTCTGGTGAGGTCCCAGGAGGTAGAAAAAAAAAAAATCAAAGGAAGAAGAAAAATATCCAATGATACCATGGTTCATTTTCTTAAATGTTAACCTCAAACAGCATCATGAATTTATTTATTGATGAAGCTTATATCTGGCTAAGTGTATTGCAATTTATGAAACAGAAGGAAAGTATTGAAGTACTTATTGCTTTTTAAAAAGAGATGAGGGCTGCTGAATCTGGGCTGCAAAACTCCAAAGGGTGGTTAGATGGCAGCAAGTTTTCTGTATCTGCTCCCATCTAGGACTTGTCCTGCTTTTGCATTCCTGAAACAGTAACTCTAAAGGAGGCCAGACACCTTCAGATATTCTTGTAGTATAAGATAGATCTGGGAAGATTACCTGGTACTCAGCTAATCTGCCTAGCACAAGACATCTGATATTCTATTTATAGAGGTGTATGTACTAGAGGTCCCTGCGTAGGTCATAGGAACTGATGATTCATACTAGTCCGTATTTAATGTTAGTTAAGAAGTCAAAACCATGTGAGTCGTTGCCTTCATTTACAGTAATTTTTCATGTATCTTTCCTGGTAGTTTCCCTGGCTGATCTAGCTATCATTAACCCTATATTTATTTCTGTAACAGCTAAATAAAGGCTATTTCATATACTGTATGCAATAATGCATATGAAAAAGATATTACTTACATTCACCAGCCTGTATTTTAAACTATCATATACAATAAGAAGCAAACCAATTTATATGAATGCTTAATGCCACCAAGCAGTCAATTTACATCTACCGATAAACCTCTGAAAACAATTGTTTAACAATATAGCACAATCCTATTGTGCTTTCCTTAGAAGTTAGTTCTGCTGTGCATTCTAAATTCACCTCAGATCCATTTTGTAATTATATTTCAAATGTAATCACGATTAAATGTGTCCAACACCTTTCTGTGTTCTTACATGGCTTTAATTTGAAAATTTACAA
>NW_015388091.1:322308-336942 GCF_001527695.2 Protobothrops mucrosquamatus | reverse complement strand
TCACCTCGGCCAGATGGGTGGCATAGAAGTTTAATAATAAATAAAATATTGTTATTATGATAAGATTACTAAATGCAAAATAATAAAAACTTTTGGCACTACCCATCATGGAGGAATGCTTTGTGAAATTGACAGAACTTGCCAAGATGGACAACCTGACTATTTTGATTAGATAAAGGACAATATCCAGCGTGGTGGCGGAAGCGGTCCTCCAACAGCTGGAGCGAGAGGCCATGACCCGGTATCGACCCAAATTTTGGGCTCGATACATTGATGACACCTTTGTGGTTGTTAAACGGTGCCATCAGCATGACTTTATGGGAGTGTTAAATTCCATATACCCGGATATACAGTTTACTGTGGAGGAGGAGGTCCAGGGCTCGATAGCCTTTTTGGATGTTTTGGTCCATCGCTCATTGAACGGCACGCTAAACACCAAAGTCTATCGAAAGCCCACGCATATGGACCGTATCCTCCATTACCACAGTAACCATCCGACCTCCCATAAAGCCAGCTGCATTAGGACCCTATTCAAACAGGTACAGTCACATTGCAGCATGGCTGAGTCAAAGACGGAGGAGAGGAAACACCTGTTTAAGATTTGCCGGAGGAATGGCTACCCCCTTAGATTCATTAAACGGCATAGTAAAACACCAAAATTCCAGGAAGTATGGCAGAGTGAAGGGGGACCCGCAATACAAACTACGCGGGCGACTCTACCATATGTCAACAATGTATCGGAGGCCACGGCCAGGCTACTGGCACCGTATGGCATAAAGGTGGCCCACAGACCTGACCAGACCTTGCGGGCAAAAGTAATGCGCCCCAAAGATCAACTCCCCAATGCTGAGAGATCAGCGATTGTTTATAAGATCAACTGCATGGGATGCCAGAGCAATTACATAGGCGAAACATCCAAGAGACTGGGAACACGCCTTCAAGAACATAGACTGGCAGTCAGGAGAGGGGAGTCATACTCTCAGATTTGGGCCCACATGATGGAGCATGGACATCGCTTTGATTTTGAGAATGCCCAGGTCTTAGCTAATGACTCCATGAAGGGAGGCTGCCTGCTAAAAGAAGCATGGCTGTCAGGGGCGGATTCAATCAACCGCCATGTAGGCCTGTGCTCAGCTCATCGAGCACTCAGGACATGGAACATCAATCGCTGTACGAACGACCCAGGAAGAGTGAGGAGGGAAATGCAGGACTGGAAAAAGAACATCCCTTGGAGCCCCCATCTGCCCTCACTCGATCGGACTAGCAAAGCCTGGAATGGCGGCCCCCTTCCATCAGATGTGCAGCCATCAGCTGGCCCCCAACAAACGGATCCCAGTAAACAACCGTCACAGCGATTCCAGAGGCGGTTACGACGTGCCTCTCCCCCTCCCCTGGCAAGGAGAGACAGCTCACCCAACAAAGGATTGAGATCCAAGGGGCAGGTGAATGAGCGAGACATCACGAGATCAAAGGACCGGGGGGAGGATGAGCCACCCGCCGGTGGCACCGTCAGACATCCTATGACAACCCAGTCGAGGCGAAGTGGGGGGAGGGTTTCCCCAGCGCATCTAGCGACCTGCCAACAATGGATTGAACGACAAAATGCTAGACGTGGAGTAACGATCGAGGACGCCCAGATAGTGGGCGAGGGGGATGAGACTGGGACGTCTTGGGGGAGAGACAGAGCCGGAGAGGTTGACAGAGTGGAGGCAGCCCGCCGGGAGAAAAGTAGAGCGGGGGCGCCCCGCGAGAGAGACGGAGCCGAGGTGCCTTACGAGAAGGACAGCACTAAAGTGCCTCACCAACCGTACAAGATCAGTAGTGGGGGAGGGAGGGAGAGGGAGGGGAATGGAAACAAAAAGGAGAAAGAACGACCTATGCCGGGGCGCAGGGAGAACGGACACCGTGTTCATAAGAATTCAGGAAACAACTTACATTCCCCCCCACCTCTCAGAGACAGACACACGTATAACAGCGGGGGAGCCGTATGCAGGGAAAGCAAGAATGCCTTACCATCGAATCTGCCTAACACCCTGATAACGAATGTAATAGCACTCGAAAGGACACAAACTCAGAAAAAGGAGCCGAACATCAAAGCAGGCAGCATGCTCGAAGTGCGGCAGGATCAGCTGGGGCCGGTCACGCACTCCAGGAGCTGGAAGCAGGCATTGAATGGCTGTATATAAGTCTTTACCGGCATTTGCCTTTTTAGCCCTGATGATGTCAAGTGCACTTGACGAAAGCTTGGCGGATTAAACTCTATATGTTTTTATAGATTTCTCTTGGTGGTCGTTTTATTTTGTAATGAATATTCCCAAGAGTCGTATTTTTGTTTTTATTTCTGAAAGGACAATATTTAGATTTATTGTTGAGCATAACACCCTTAGTGACTTTTTGTGTAAAAAGTCCCAAAAATAAACTTGTGGTTTATGGTTTTAATGATTGAATGGGACAGACTATTGAAAGAAGAGAGTTGCAATGTAATTTCAGAGAGACAGGTTAATATATCACTGTTCTTATAAATGCCTATGAAGAATATTGAAAACTACTTTATATCTTTTTATTTTCCTTTTTTTCCCAAATCTCTTTATCCAAGAAATCAACTAGGATCTCCAGCTCCTTCCCAATGTCCACCTGGGTTACAATTTCCTTGATAATTATTTGAACCCCAGAATGACTTGCGATGCTCTGTTGGACCTGCTCTCAGCTGGGGAGGACAATGTTCCTACATCCAATTATGGAAGGAAGAAGGATATTTTCATTGTCCTTGAAGGGACTGAGGGTAACATCTCCTCTCAATTTTGCACCATTTTGGATATCTACAAAATCCCACAAGTGCATTCATAACAGTCTACATCTTACTTCCCATCCTGTAGGGGTCAGTAGGAAAAGGTGTCACATCTGAGCAGAAGAAGCAGATACACACTCCCTATGCCCAGGTTTTCATTTGCAAGAAGGAGAATCACTTTCTTATTCATAACAACAACTCTTTTTATAATAATTTTAGGCCCACAGGTACTTCTCTTTGCTCTCAAACAAAACACATAACACTATTAAACATTGCTAATGTCATTTTTTCAATCCTTTTCAAGTCAGCTCTGCTTTGAAACAACAAAATCCAGTGATATTCATATACTTTAGTCTTCTATTCTAAAATTTATAAACAAAGCATTTCCTTTTTCTGATTCCAAAAATCAATATTTAGTGAAAGCTGGGAAAAATAGCCAGAGAAAGATGATCTGAAGACTCTCCCCCAGTAGGAGATTGAAGGGATCTTGTCCCCAAAAGCCATCTCATTAACTACATACTGTGGACTGTGGTATGGTGCTTAAATGTTGCATATTCATTTAGACATAGGAAGTGGTTGAGGAAGGCTGAGAACTTCTTGGATGCTAGGAAGATACAGTCATGATGCAGCCAAGAAGGATGATACAGCCAACCACATATTTTTTTTTTACTAAATTTGAGAATAAATGTGATAATTTCAGATTGAAGTCTTTTTGTGAATTTGCAAACTTTCATTTTAAGAAGGCAAGGATAGGTTTTCGGGATCAGGCCAGGGTCATTTTTAATCTCCCAATGACCACTAAGATACCTTTGGAGTGTCCACAAATAGAAGACAGGGGTGGATGAATTATTCCAAATTCTAACTGGATGTTTCTGCCCAATCTCACCTCCCTCCCCCACTACAGATCTGTGGGACACTTAATCATCCCATTAGGTAGTAATTCTTTTCTGGAAAACTTATGAAGCTGTATTATATCTTCTCTCTTCTTTATGCTATCTATCATAATTTACTTCACAGTGGCATTCTTGGCCAGGAATCTGCCTGGTGGCTTCAATGAAGCCAAGCTAATCACCTTCAGCATGCTAGACTTCTGCAGTGTTTGGGTGACTTTTGTGCCCACCTATCTGAGCACCAAAGGGAAATACATGGTGACTGTTCAGGTCTTCTCCATCTTGGCCTCTAGTGCTGGGCTGCTGGGCTGCTGGGCTGCTGGGCTGCTGGGCTGCTGGGCTGCTGGGCTGCATCTTCATCCCCAAGTGCTACATTATCATTCCGAGGCCAGACCTGAATACAAAGGAGCAGCTTACAACCAGAAGAAATATAGTAGTAGACTTCTGAAATGATGGTCAAACCATGCTCCAAGAACTTCACTAGCAGTACTCCTTTGGCATCTTCACATTTGGCGGGATTTTCGATAGCATCATTTCTGGTGTAGTGTTGGTTCACAATAATGCTCACCCGCACACCGCTAGACATACCCAAGAACTTTTGAAGTAGTTCTGTTGGGATGTTTTTGATCACCCACCCCATAGCCCAGACTTGGCACTGAGCAACTACTACTAAGGAATTTCAAACCTTGTAAGACATTATGACAAGTGCCTCAATTTGAATGGCAATTATCTCAAAAAGTAACGTAATGTGGTAATTTTCTAATGTGTATAAAAAAAGTTCTGTATCTGCGAGTGTCTGTTATAAATAACCATATGTAGATTTATTTCCGAATTGCCCTCATATTTTAGCTATAATATTTACAAGGTGGATGGGCCTGTAATTACTAGAGTCTTTTTTATTCCTATTTTAATATGTAGAAACTACTAATGCCATCTTCAGCCCAACTGGAAATGATAGGAATTATTTATACGTGTAAGTGAACCTGCCAATAGAGGACCTCACCAATGGGGATATTTTTTAAATATTTCAGCTTGTAAAAAGTTTTCTCCAGGAACTCTATTGCTCTTCAGGACTTTTATGATGAATTTCATCATGAACATTTTTGAGGTAAAAAATAGTGTGCATGTTGTTTGCATGATTTTTTTTTAAAAAAAACATAAAATGGTTAATTAACGCTGGGGTCCCTCTGCATTCATAAGACACGTGTTTTATCAGTTCTAGGTAAGATAATCCATTTGGATTCTTTTCATGAAGCTAGGATCACTATTTTTTGTTAAAATTATGTACAAAACATGAGCTTACCACTTCTGCTGCATCATCCATTTGTACAGAAGACTTTTTGATTGTACACAGAGCCTCTCCTAACCTTCCCAAATGTAAAGAAGAAGACCCAAAGCAATGGAGATGATGTCATGAGAGGTTATGACTGCTTAGATCCTTACCTTCTCTGCACTGTGGATCCCAATCCCTATGTCATGGTTCCAAAAGAAGAAGCTAATATCGGATGTTCTTGCTTGACACCCTAACCATGACACTTTAAATGACCATGGTGACAAGCAGCTCTTAATTTTCGAAAGAAAGATATGGTTGGATCTATCACTCATGCATCTACCATCCCTCTCAATTTACCTATAGAAAACACATATACAAACCTGAGGGACTTTGTAGGTGCCTCCTAATCTTGACACCTCAATCGAGATGTCATCAGCAGCTGCATCAACAAGAACCAAAATGTTGTCCTTCCTTCCACAGCTATAGTTGGGAACATTGGCTTCTCCAGTTGACAGTATGTCCAGCAAGGCATCTGAAGTGCCAACTGTGTTCAAATAGTTGTCATGAATGTTGTAACCAAGTGTGAGATTTTGCGGAAGCCAAGGAGTCTTGTTGGCCACTTGAACATTAAAAATGTACCGTAGAAATGTTTCTTTATCAGAAGGGTTACTAATTAAAAAAGTGTTCATGTTATCATCACCTTTAGTAACAGCAGTAACAAAATACTTTTTTTAAATTTAGTCCTCTTTGTCTCCACAAACCTTTTGATTCTTAAGCTAATATTGACCCCAAATCAAATGCAAATGACAGTCACTCATTCACCATTTCCTTTTAATGAATGTTGGGAAAATGCAATTTAAATGGTTTTCCACTATGGTTAAGAATCACAAACACAATATCATGGTTCCGACAGATGAAAGTCTTTAAAAGAACTTTGAGGCATTGTTTACCTTAAAGAATCTTTTATTCGAGAAGCATAATATCAGCACTACATAGTTGAAACAAAAAACTGAATTCCCCTCCCCTTGGCACAAAGTAGCAAAGCACAATTCCCTCCTTCAACTAACAGTCATAAATCACATTCCCCAATTAGCTTGAAATGTGGACTCTTGCCACAGCTCTCCAGCCCACCAAATTGTTATCAACTCTGGGCTCAGTAACCTTGAATTCCCATGGCTTAGTTATTGTTGTTATGACTAACTGGACTCTCATCCACATCCCCCCTCCCAGCATCAATCAGCTCTAAAAGCAAAAGAGAAAAATGGATGCATTTCCATCTGTTATCAAAGGAATAACACCAGATGTTAGCAGCATTGACACAGCATTATTTTTATCTGCCCGGTGACTAGGATTCAATGTCATTCAATCATTAAAGTAGAACCATCATAATAGCAAAAGACTGTGTGTGTGTGTGTGTGTGTACACATACACATATATAAAACCATCTACTATTCCTATGCATTAAGTATTGAATATGAATAAACAGTTATAAAAATATGGAAACATACAGGGTAGAGGCAGCAGCAATCCATTACTTTAAACTAAAAGTATTCAAGTGATAACACAGAATTGACCTGGGAAAATTATATAATCTGGACTCCTTTCAGGATTATTTTGTCCCCCCATCTTTATATTTGAGTCTCTTCTGCAAAATATGACAAAAGAGGGAAGCCATGGAAATCAAAATTAGGCACATAGGAATAAGTGAAATAAGGGGGGGGGAGACAGAGAGTGATAGAACTGCAAATAGAGGGAATGCACTTCCATCACACTGAATGACTTACAGGCTTGACTGAATAGAAGGAGCCCTGTTGAAAGGCAATGTTGTTGTATGCAATGTTTTTGTTGCAGTGGTGATCATAGTAATGAGATGGTCTCCTGACCTGTAAAAGCTCCTTGCTCTTTTTTCATCCCGATACTCCAGATTCAGGGGACACTTCATTCCAAGCTTACCAGAGTTTGGCTGTGACATCAGCAGCATCAGAAGCAGAAGCAGGAAATTCATGAGGCTGAATCAATCCCCTTCCTGTTCCTAAACAAGAACAAGAAGAAGAGTTGGAAGAATTTAAAGCAGCCTCATGAGATTGAAATGCCAGTGGCTTTCCTGATTCAGACAGAGACAAACTGAGCTTCACCTAAAAAGAAGAGAAAGAGATATCCAAAAGCAGAGCCCTGCCTGTCCCTTCACTTGTGCCGCATAGAATATGACCGTAGGCATTTATTCTTTTCTGATGCAAGATCCCTTTCATGTTTCTTCAGTCTGATATTTACATCAAAGTCAAGAAGTAGCAGAAGAGCTCTCAAAGACCAGAATCGTGAAAATTATAATGGGAAAACAACTTTTCCTCTTGGGATCCTGAACTTCTTCCAGGGCTGCATGTATAAAGCGACAGGTATAGAAAAGCATCTTAGGGGAAAATCACAAATCCACCCCTTGAGGTATTATTCTGTAGTGGTTGTGGTCCTTCCTGTCAGTACATGTCCAGAAAATGATGCTAGAGAAAGATAGTTCAACATCCAGATAATGTCTTTTGCTGTCCTTCAATGTGGTATTTTGTCTCCAGAGAGCACTGGAGACAACATCAACCAGAGCTATGGAATTTAGTGACATGCTAGGTTGGTGGCAGTTAACTCTAGTTCTGCCTGTCTACTAATGCCAATTAAGTCATCATTACCCTTGAACCCTGTCTAATGTTAAGAGTAGGACCTGCTTGGAGTTTTCTTTTCTATTAGATCTCCATATATGAATCCTAACTGGAACTGATTTTAAAATTTCTTGTGATGGAAATGAAAATTTATTTCTCATCTTTTCCAGAAATAACAATTTTTGAATGAGAGTTGATTAAAAGGAAAATGCCAGACTGTGGACTGTACCATTTGGTTATTAGGGGGATTGTTATAGAGTGGATAATTTTTTTTTCTTGATGCTCTCTTGGTTTTCCTTCCATATTTGTGTAAAACACTGAGAAACTTTATATTTTGAAGTTTATTTTTACTTTACTAAATAAACAGAGGGCTGTGATGTTTATTTCTTGTCACATCTGCTCAGAAAACTCTTCAGGGGAACTTGGTGGTCCCTCTTTTTTGGGGGGGATATGGTTAGTGGAATTTGGGCCCCTTTGGTGATAAAAATATGAATAAATAAAGAAAGAAAATTGAATTTAAAGTCCTAAAAGATATTAACTTTATAAAAATAATTAAGAAATTAAGTTGTTATATATGTTTCAGAAGACTCAAATTATGGTTTATGGTGATCTACCTAAGCCATCTGATATCCAGGAGGGGATAAGACAAGATTGTCCTTTGTCCTCTTTATTGATTATTTTGGCTCTTGAGGTGTTGACCTATCATGGCCCAGGAGAAAGGAGAGTAGAAGGGAGATTTTGTTAGGTTAGTTGCCTAGCAACACAGTCAAGATTCCAATCAGTGGCAGTTGGCTGCAGCCACATTCCGAGGGGTGACTGGCAATATAAGAGATGGGATTCCCTCTCTTCTTTTTGGTGGAAATAACATTTAACTCAAGTGTGATCCTTGTGTATGAATTTCACTCTTGGACCTTAGATGATTGGATTGGCTGATACTTTGATCTTGGACCAATGTTGACCTTGGAAAAACTTTAGATGATTCTTTTGCAAGCTCCTCTTTGAAAAACACACTTGGCAGGTAAACCTGACTTTGTTTGACATTTTTAGGTACATATTATTGGAATAAAAAATTGGTTCAAATCCAGGTTGATTCTTCCAAAGAGCACACAGTGCTAATTGCTTGATTTCAGAGGTGGAGTTCATTTGATACGGTTACTTTTATAGAACAGCTTTTCTATTGTCCCCAGAAAGCACATGAACTCAGCCTGCCTTCTAAAGGAGATGCGGCTGAAACCTTCCTAAGTAATTTTGAAGAAATCTACTAAGCTTTCAGCATTGTAGAGCCCAGGACATTGCTCATAGGTGTTCTCTCTTAAAGGGTTGCTTAAGATATTGGCTAATCTGCATATTGAACAAAAGAAGGACTACCAACAGTTCAAAAATATATACTTGAAGTAACTGGTCTCAATCCATGGCCTTGGGAACTAATATATATTTCAGGCAACAGATGCTTTTTTCAAATGAATCCATGGCCTTGGGAACTAATCAAACTTGTCTGATTTATTAGGTCACCTTATCCCAAATCTGAAGGCATTTTGAATGGAGGCAATGAAGGAAACCCTAGACAGAAAATCAAGACAGAGAGATGTCTTGCATGAACCATCTGAAACACAAAATCTATTCCCAATACAATTCCAGCTTTGACTAAAGAGGCTGAGGGAGGGATCTTTCCCCCTTCCCCCTTCTCCTTAGAGTTGTTTCTTCAAGGAAGGGAGGGAAGATCAGGGAATGGATCATAAGCTTTCCTTGCTCCCCTGTTTGGGCTCCAGCTCTAACCCTTTCCCCACCATTGGATGTGGCAAAGACAGTTCTCCTCTAGGCAGTTTCTGGAGAAGCTCCCTAGTAAAGTCTGGATAGTGACATTTCAAGAATGTCCTTCTGACATTTTCTATCATACATTCTTTCCCATTCACATGGCACAATGATGAAAGCTTTCCATTTGGGGAACCAGAGTGTCATGTGGCTTCTTTGTATAAGAAGACCAATCTGGTATGAGAATGTTTTCTTTTTCTTCCCTAGATCAAATATTCACAGAGGTTGTTGAGCTTTCCAGATGCTGTTTTGTTGTTGGATCATTACTTTTTGGTTATGTCCAGACAGGGTGTTAGAGCAGTGATGAAATTCTGCGGTCCCACAAAGTCTATAATGTCATAAAACACCTGCAAAATAACTGTCATAGGTCATCCAGAATATTGCAACCTAGGCACAAGCAATTTTCAAATCAGCTCCAATTTCAGATTAACATACTATCTGGCATGTTAATAGAAAATAAAAAGTCAAATAGGCCCTCCTCTAAAAATATTTGTCAGAGTTCTGACTGCTTCCTTGGCATAAGAAGACAGGCAGTAGTAGAGTTGCATTTCATGAAACTAGAGTGACACTCCATAGTACTAGGTGACCTTCCCAAGCAGTCACTGAGGACAAGATAACATATTGAAACACACCAGACTGTTCTTCCTCCAGCATCACTTTCTGGACATGTCTTGACAACAACCACTGTTTAGCAGTGCCCCTAGGGGTACATCTGTGACTTTTCACTAACATACTTTTCTCCAGCAACCCTCTGCACATGAAGCCCTGGGAGAATTTTTCAGTCCCCAGAGAAAAAGTTTCTTGTTACTGTAATTATCACCATCATAGTTTTTGAGAACATTTCTGCTACTTCTTCAGTGACTGTCTTTGATGTAAACATCAGAGTGAAGCAACGTGGAAGGGATCTTGCATCAGAAAAGGATAAATGCCTCAGGTCATGCTCTGTGTGGTACAGATTTTGGGACAGGAAGGACTGTGCTTTTGAATGTACCTTTCTCTCCATTCCAGGTGAAGCTTGATTTTGTCTCTGTCTGAAAAAGGAAAGTCTAGCTGGCATTTCCATCTTGTGAGTGTTCTTTGAATTCTAACTCTTCTTGTTCTTCTTTGAAATCAGGAAGGGGACTCATTCAGCCTTATGAATTATGGACATCCTGCTTCTGATGCTGCTGGTGCCCCAGCCAGTATGTGGGAAGCTTAGAATGAAGTGTCCGCTGAATTTGGCACATCAAGAAGGAAAAAAGACATGGAGCTATTACAGCCCAGGAGACCATCTCATTAGTATAATGAGCACTGCAACAAAAGTATTGCGTACAATATTGCCTTTCAACCTGGCTCCTGCTAGTCAGTCTCTCTCGTAAGTCTTTCAGTTTGACAGAATTGTATTCTCTCCAACTGCACACCTAAAACTCTTTTCCTTGTCCTATTTTACTTATTCTTATAGGGCAGAACCTATCTAATTTCCTGAGTCATTTTGATCTCCATGGCTTCTCTTTTTTGCTAAATTTTTTGGAAGAGACACAAATGCAAAGATCATGGAGGAAAAAAAATCCTGAAAAAAGTCCACATTATTTTCCTCTCTCCATTCAATCCTGAGTTCATCACTTGAATATGGACTTTTGTTTAAAGTAGACATTGAAAGGGTTTCAGTTCCTCTACTCAGCCCATTTCCATATTTTTATAAATGTTCATTAACATTCAACACCAGATCCTTATACTAATGTAAAGATGACTTGTTTTTAAAGTTGCTCTTCTGCATCACTTATGAAACATCCTCTTTCTGTTATGGTGGTTCCACTACAATTATTCAATGATTTTGAATTCTAGTAATGAATAGATGAAATGAGTACTGCTACAAAAAATAGTGTATTTGTGATTCTTAGCCCTGGTAGAGGAGAATATATATCTATTCCATCTTCTCAACATTCATAAAAATTAAATGATTACTATAATTTACCTCTTGTTTTGGATCAACATAGGCTTTAAACTGAGTAAGAATTGTTGTTGCTGTTGCTGGTGATGATGATGATAACATAAACATTATTTCACAGTGTTTTATCTACTAATAAGTGGGATATCCTATTATTCATTTTTGCCATTCAAGTGGTAAAGAAAAATACCCTTCTCTTGCATAATCTCACTCTTGGCTACAACATCCATGACAACTATTTCAACACACTTGGCACTTCAGCTGCTTTGATGGACATGCTCTCTGCTGGAGAAGCCAATGTTCCCAACTACAGCTGTGGATGGAAGGAAAACCTTTTGGCTCTTCTTGATGCAGGTGCCAGGGACATCTCCATCCAGATGTCAACACTAGTAGGCACCTACAAAGTCCCACAGGTTTATGCATTTGTTTCTCTATCTGATAAAGTTAGTGGGGTGTTGGTGGGTGTGCAATTGATACAACCACATATTCTCTATGAAATTCAAGAGTTTTTTTACCATGGCCATTGTAGGTGTTGTTACTACATATTGGGATATTCAGTAGGGATGGAGCAAGAATCCAAAGAGACCTGATCATCATTTATACTTTGGGATCTTCTGCTGCACACTTCCATAGATGAGGAGAGGCTCTGTGTCCAATCAAAGGGTCTTCTGTACAATAGGGAGGTGCAGCAGTGATGCGAATATCATATTTGAACATCAGCCAAATGTTTTCAATGTGAACAAATCCCAATTTCATGAGAAGAGTCCCAATGGATTATTTTACCTACTATTGATAAAACATAAAGTATATGTCTTATGGATTCATAGTGACCATTGGCATTAATTAACCATTTTATTAAGAAAATTACAGCCAAGATGTCAACCATTTTTACTATAATGTAATTCATGATGAAATTTATCAGAAAAGGGTTGAAGAGCAATAGAGCCCCTGGAGAGGACTATTCAAAATAAATAAATAAATAAATCCCAATTTGTGGGTTCCTCTACTGGCAAGTTGATTTACACATATAAATAATACCCGATGTATTCAATTGGGTAGAAGATTGCAATAATTGGCCCATTGGCCTGATACATATTGTTGCTAACCTAAATGCAAAGGTCCTCTTGAGTAGAGTTGAGAGTGGGTGGATGACTAGTTACATTCTTGCAAAAGAACAAGTAGGTTTTAGACAGAGTTGATTCACTGTTGACTTTGCCTTGAACCATCTAATTACAAAATATGTCAATCATAGGTAACAACAGTTTGCTGCCTTAATAGACCTTAGTGCAGCATTTGACACAATAGAAAGAGAATTATTACAGAGGAAATTGACTGCCCTTAAAATGCAGTTCAGACTGTTGGTCATGAACAAAGCCTTTCTACAAGCACTCAATATAGCCATGAATAGTAGGACACTTACCAAGGGGTAAGATTTGTGTGCCTACTTGAACTGCTGTTATTTATTGTAGATTATCTGGACTAATGAACAGACCTGAAGTTCAGAAGTCTAAGGCTCTAAATTCCTATTGTAATGCCTTGTTGTAAACAGACAATATATTATTATCATGCTTGCAATATGGACTGCATAGGCTGCTAAGAAGACTCTTATCCTACTCTCATAATTTTCTGATTCTGGTACCTTAATGTAGCCTAATGGTCATTCAACAATAAACTATTCTAATTTGTTCACCAGAATAAAGTAGGATTTATTAAAAGTTCACATAGGACTCCACATCTAACTCAGCATTCTTTGTTGTTGTTTTTTCAGATTAGTTATGCCCCTTCAGGGGCTCTGAGTGATAAAAGTCAATTTCCTTTTTTCCACTGGATGCGCCCTAAAGAAGGGATCCACTATCCTGGAATTATCCAACTGCTCCTGCATTTCAGGTGGACCTTGGTTGGTCTCTTTGCTTCAGACACAGAGAATGGGGAGAATTTCATGAGGATATTTACTCCTGTGCTTGACAGGAATGGAATTTGTGTTGTTCTATCACAACGATTGTCAATGACTGGAAATACAGCACCCCTCAAGGATGCAATCTCCAAGTGGAGACAAGTCAATACCTTTGTTCACTTCATGGAATATGATTCCCTTATGGACAGAATTCTTCCTTTCCATTTAATATTTATGCGTTTGCCAGGACCCATCCAAGGAAAAGTCTGGATCGTAACACTCTTGAGAACATATTCATTGAAAAGGCATAGACTTCTCAAATATGTCCATAGTATTTGGACCTTTGCTTTCTGGGCAAAAGAAAGACCAAAAGACGATGCCTTTGAACAATTTTTTTTTGTAAATCCCCAGTTTGAGGTTCAGTCTTTTTCCTGTTCATTTTCAAAGCATGTATTTTCTGTCAAAGACCGGACAAGATGTACCCAAAAAGAGCCACTAAAGTCTAAACAGGGAAGGAATAGGATTCAAATCCGAAATAACCACTACATATACAGTATCATTATGACTCTGGCACATGCCTTGAATGCTGCATATTCCTCCAGATCCAGGAGAAGAAGGAAGGAGGAGAAAGAGAGTTTGGGGGCTCCAAGACTGCAGCCATGGCAGGTACGGGTTCCTAACAAGGACCCATCAAACTTAGTTTCTTTGGAGAAGGAATCCAAAGGGGAAGTAGAGGAACCATCTCAACCTAGTTATGCTTCAAAAGGCCAACATGTTTGGCCAATCCAATCATTTGGGGCATAATGTTCCAAAGAGCACTATACCATGACACATATATTTTGATTAACGCTGCTAATTTAAAAGAGATGCATGCATTTAAAATAAATTCCTGTATATAGGGGTTTGTGATTAACATTGTAGAGTTTTACTTTCATAAATTTGAAGGAGACCCTGGGAGTATCTAGCTCAAGCCCTCCTCTTTGCAGCAATCCCAGTTAAAGCTTTTTTGACTGATGTCTTTTTGGTCTTTGCATGATGATGATGATGATGATGAGGAGGAGGAGGAGGAGGAGGAGGACGATTACTACAAATACTTGGGTATCCTTCAAGCTGACAACATCAAGCACACTGAAGTCAAGAAAAAGATTAGAGGTGAATACATCAAGAGAGTGAAGAAGATCTTAAAATCCAAACTCAATGGAGGAAATACCATAAAGGCAATCAATACCTGGGCAATTCCAGTCATTAGATACACAGCTGGAATAGTGGACTGAAGACAAAAAAGTCTGGATCATGGACGTGGCAGTGCCTGGAGACAGCAGAATAGACGAGAAAGAACTGGAGAAGATAATAAAATACAAAGACCTACAAATAGAAATAGAAAGACTGTGGCAAAAGCAAGCAA